>NW_027198630.1:0-41768 GCF_038502225.1 Cherax quadricarinatus | reverse complement strand
GCTCCTGGCAACACTGGGAGAGGTAAACAGAGAGAATAGATATTCGGCTGAAATGGGAAGGAACTATATTGAATGTGCGTTCTCTTATTTCAGGCCTACAGATGGCGCTGCAGGTAAAGTAGAGAACAAAATTTGTGGTATACTGCATTAATAAACATTATGTAAGAAAACTATTAATGCTTTGGAATTAGGATGAATCCTCAAAAGAGGCATTAATTTCGAATCCCATTTACAGAGAACATTAAGCCATCTGAATTCTAGTGCTAACCTGTATGAATTGTCTAAAGTTTTAACCGTAACAACAGAAGAACAATGAGCAGATGTTGAAGGTTCAATAATCGCAAGACTTTATAGGTTATTGAACTCTTGTTCAAAAGCAACTCTGAGATACAGTGAAACTGGATAATGTTTCTTTGTTATTGGTACAGTGATGGTTACTTCTGTCTTATGGAAGACAGTTGTTGGAAATCCTGGACGATTTGAAAATACGTACGTAGTTGAGAAGTCTAGTCACTTTTAATATTAACACTGGATTTAGAAGTCGAAGATTCAAAGTAATATCCAATGTATATATATTTCCAAAGTCAGATTTATCAATATCAATAACACAAACATTACATAAATGATTCTCTACAGACGTTAGGATTTTATAAGTTATTATCAGCTTCTTATTAGAATCGGAAAGTAATATAAGAACTTCATCACCTTCGTCAAATTTACAAAAACGATTATTCACATCAAAATATGTTTTGCAGGTGTCCACTGAAACATCTAAGAGGAAACTAATAAATAGTTTGAACCTCAGGATTAGTATCAGATCCAGACTAAAGTTTATTTAGAGCGAATAAAGGTTCTCTAGCCAGACGTCCATACAACAATTCAGTTGGAGAATAACCCTGCAAATCACTAGGCACTTTTCGCTTAACAAATAACGCACAAAGTAAATATCTTCGCCAATCAGTCACCTCTAACCTACACATTTTTTTTAATACGACTTTAAAAATGACACGCAGTCGTTCTACCAATACACCCAGGATGGAATGGAGTCGTGAATGAGGACTTATGTACAATAATTTCGTATACCTGAACGAGGTCGGAAGTGAATTGTGCTCCAGGGATTCCAACTCTGTAAACTATAAAGAACAAGGCTTCTGCAAGTTTAATAGAACTTAAAGAACTATAGGAAAGTATTGGTTTGGAAATAGGGTAGTTGATGAGTGGAACAGTCTACCTAGTAGGGTTAACGAAGCTAAAACCTTGGGGAGTTTCAGATTTAGGTTGGATAAATACATGGGTGAGAGGGGTTGGATTTGGGTGTGACTTGCACATGAGTAAATATAATTATCAAAAGCATATTTCTTGGGTAGCATTGAAAATTGGGTTGGCCAAATATTTTGTTAGTGGGACGGATTGTGAAGGACCTGCCTAGTATGGGCCATCAGGCCTGCAGCAGTGTTCCTCCTTCTTATATTCTTATGTTCAAAGGTACCGGTTAATATTTACAGAAATAACCCGCACATAAGAGACTGAAACTTTTGACGAAGTTTCCGTCCGACTTGGACCAATAACTAGTCACTGAAGCAACTCAGACGTCAGGTATTCAACACACCTTCAGAGAATTTTCTGAGTTACTCTGGCACTAGGATCGCTGCCCGAGCGCCAGGTGTGGCTTAAATGGAGCAGAGCTGCGGAGAGTTGAGTCTCGTACCAGCTAGAACTCCAGCATTGATACCAGTTGAACCCAAGACGTGCTGTTCCCCAACCACAGGGCATCGACGATGTTTGTAACTAACTGCTACACTACTTGTGCTGAAGACTCACCGTTCCCTTGTCATAGGGCTGCCCCAGTCATACGGCTGGAAATGGTACTCCACCTGACCTGAAGAAGACTCACCGTGCCCCGCCATTGGGCTGTAAACTATACTCCACTTACACAAATTCCAACAGTCTTTCGTGAGCAACTGCCGGGTTACCACATGAAGAAGATCCAGGCCAGGACCCGTCCTGGCAAACCTACTTGAACCTGAACCTGAACCTGAACCTTCGTGTTTCTGTGAATAGTTCATGGTCCACGTCAGACTGGAACATCTTAAGCTCAGTTTTCTGTGTGCAGGATATTTGTGTATTTTTCCATACCGTGAATGTGCCTTTAAGGTTAATATTTAAGGTTAATATTTAAGGTTAATGTTTAAGGTTGCAAAGGCCTGAGCTTTGCTCAGACCTCTGCAACACAATTATCCTCAAAGATTCGTTAATTTATACCATGAATTAAAGAAACATCCTAGACTTCACCTTACGAAACAGACAAAGCAAATGCGGTAGTAATTATGAACAAGGTAAGTTACAATGGAAAAATGAACATGTTATTAGAAGACGAGGGAACTTGCGTGTCCCATAAGGAAGCAAACAGCAGAACGCAAGGCAATGCATAACCAATAAATTGGGGAAGCTTTCATCAGTAAGCCAAGCACTCTGTCGCCAGCTGCTTGAGGAAGTAGACAGCAAGTGATGTTTCGTCAGCTGCTTGAAGGAACAGGCAGCAATATTTATTTACATATTTTTTAAGCATTATCCGTTTCTTTACAATTTTTGTGAATGCTGCACACTGGCAAGGCAGCACGTAAACACAAGGGTAAAACTTACATAAGGTCAGTGCATTCTAAGACGGTTCCAGGTACAGAGAATATTTTTGTCACATTGTGATTTAAGATCTGATCTATGTAAATTATTGTTCTAGACAGATAAGTTATTATAAAACCTCAATTCTCACATTTTTTTATATTTTTAACGAATATTTCACGAATATATAATATTTTTTATTCGTGGGATTTTTATTTTTTTTTCATTGGCGCAGTAACAATTGCGTTCAAACGTAGGTTGAATATGGAATAATTTAACAATATTGCCAACTAAAATATTCTAATTTTTGAATAAAATAGTAGTTTTGGGCATCAATGAATTTCTTGCTCTTCTTTTAATGAGTTTGACGAAATCTGCCACAAGTTTTGTCACCACAACCACTAAACACAAAAAAATAAAAATCCACAAAATTAGGGTTATTAGGGGGAAATAATCTGTCTCTGGCCTCGAGAGAGCCAGCAGCAGTAAGCAAGGCACTAAATGATGTCAGCCACCTAACCTTCCTTTCCCTGTACCTCCTCGTAAATTTGATGGTGTTTCCAGGAAGACTTGAAGGTTGCCATGTTATACATCGTAAAGTCTGCAAGATATATATTTTTTCTACCTAAGAGGCAGAATTTGGTGGACCTACCAGAAGAATATGGTGGTTTCTTTAGGTATGTTAAAGATATTAGGGAAGGGATATGAATACATACAGTGTATATATATATATATATATATATATATATATATATATATATATATATATATATATATATATATATATATATATATATATATATATATATAAGGCAGGGTATATATATATCACTGTCTTGCCAATATTTATAAGTGTATTTTTAGGGTCTGAAACGGAATAATCTAATTTATATTGTATATTATTAACATCGGGCCTTCTCCCACCATTTAGGGTAGTCCGAAAAAGAAAAAAAATCTTTGAAAGCAAAAGACTCGACAGGAGATGCAACATTTCCCCAATGAAAAACTGGGGAGCCATGAGTACACTGAGAGACAATACAGTAAGTGTCAGGGGCCCAAGACTGTTTGACTGCCTCCCAGCATACATATGGAGGATTACCAATAGACCCCTGTCTGTCTTCAAGAAGGCAATGGACAGCCACCTAAAGACAGGACTTGACCAGCCGGGCTGTGGTTCATATGTCAGTTTGCGTGCGGCCAGCAGTAACAGCCTGGTTAAGCAGACCCTAATCCATCACGAGGCCTGGTTTCAGACCGGGTCACGTGGGCGTTGATCCCCGAAACCCTCTCCAGGTATATTCAAGGTACAGCAGAACTTCTGGTCACGAACGCTTCTGAACATGAACAAATCGGTTCACGACCAAAAAATTCGGTAAATTTTTGCATCTGGTCACGAACACTTAATCGGGTGCCGAACAAACACAGCCGCGCCAATTTCCACATTCTGCGTCATTTTTTTTCCAAGCGCCAATTTTCCCCACTTCCTGTTGTTTGTGTACACATAACAAAGACCTCCTCGCCTTGTAATCGGTCTCGGTCATGTGTGTGTTCATTCGCTATAAACTCGAGGATATGGGACAAAGTACCATTCTCTAATCCCATCTTGTGTACTTATATTAGAGAAAACGTAGTGTAGTACAGTGCTAACTGTGATATACACTCGTAAGGCACCATAAAGCTAAGTAAGTTTATTCAGGTATACACAAATACAGTTACATAGATTATCATACATAGCAGCATATGTATAGAGAACCTAGGATAACCCAAAAAAGTCAGTGACTTATTTTCTCGATTTTTTGGAGATTATCTCAGTTGTTTGTTGGACTGTCTTATTGAAAATTGGACAATGTATGACGGAAAAATGCCTCTTAACGCACACCAAAAATTAAAGAAATCGGATGATAAATGACGGAGTTCACTTCTCAGCCATTAGACGTCTCATAAAACTTAGAAAAACTGTTTACAGTGAACGGTTCGTAGGGTTCTAGAACGGACTCGTGCAATGTTAGTTTTCTCTGTTGTTCATTTTCACAGTGTTATTCAAGGTTTTTACATTTAGTTTACTATTTCACTGTGCATTCTATAGTATAATTAACTATTCTTGCGCTTACAAATCTTAAAAAACAATATTTACATACAGTTCGTAGGGGTCTGGAACGGATTAATTGTATTTACATACAATCCGATGGGGAAATTAGGTTCGGGTCACGACCAAATCGGGTTGCGATCAGAGTTTTGGAATAAATTATGGTCGTGACCAGAGGTTCCACTGTATCATCATTCACTTCATCACTGTCTTTCCAGCTGGATCGCAACACTGAATCTCTGAAAAATGAAGCTGACCGCTCTGTGGCCCTTGGTTTCTGTGATGAGCTTTTCGCCCAGCTCTCTGAGGAACTTTAGAGCACACTTGCCCTAAGCTCCAAAGGTCACCGACCCTACTGGGATGAAGTTATAGCAAGGAGGTAGGTCAACATATTTGGGGATCTTCTGGGTCTTCCTGTAACTTGCGGTTCCACCCCTTCAACTTCAGATTATTGCAAGTAGGTGTCTGCTAACATGGCAGCACAGGTGTAGTCCCAGGCAATCTGCTTACCATCCTTCCAGGGTAGCATAGTGGCTCCATCTGGACGCTTTTGACTTCCGTCGGACCTCCATACTTGGGGTTCCCGTTGAGATGGGCAACGGGCTGTGGCGAGACTTCTCTTTATGATGTTGTTGACCTCCTCATGTCTAGCATACTTCCCTTCTGATGTATGACACAGACTATGAAATCCGATTTGATCAGCTGACGCCCTGCTGCAAATACACCGATGTTCAGTGAGTATGGGGGCGGCTAGGCGAAGAGCAACACCAATCCGATTGGCCTGTGGGTGGAGTAGGGTGCCCATGGAGGAGTTGGGATCAACTAAAAGGAAATCTCCTGAATGTTGTGCCTTCACCGCTAGGAGACGAGCTTTTTGAGCATTGTGTTGGCAATTTTTTCCATGATCGGTTTGTCCCAGTGGGACTGTGTTCATTGGGAGGAGCTGGTCTTCTGGAGGAGTCTGCAAGTGTGTCCCACCGCCTGGCTGCTTCAGTGAACATAAGGTCTTGAGCTCCTACCGCACCTCTCAAGCGTTCGGGGACAATAATCTTGACTAGTCCACTGGAAGCCATGCACGAGGACAGAAATGCAGGTAAAGCTACCTGATTTGCCTCGTGCACCCCTATACCTCCAAGTCGCACTGGGAGTATTGCTTGATCCCATTGCTGATCTCCCAGTGACAGATTCAGTGCCTTCTTAAAGATAGATCTCAGGAGTCAGTCATATTCGTTGAGTGTTGGGTTGCTGAACGAGGGTGCGCACCTCCAGAAGTAAATGAGTCTTGGCAGAGTAAGACGCCTTGTGAGGAGATACAGGGCATCATGGGCATCAAGACCACATATTCTCTCCTCCATTCTCTTCAGGTTACTCAGTTTGTCCTTGAGGATTATGTCGATGGCCTGATGATCCAGTGGTGCTCCCAAGAGGGTGCTCTTGGACAGAGTGGTAGTAGAGACTTCAGGGAGGATTGTTCACACAGCTGTGATTATTACCTGGTTGGCTGTGACGATTTCACACTTGGAGGGATTAAGAATTAGTCCTAAGGCTTCTCCCTGTGTCTTCACCAGTTGTAAGTCCTCTAGCTGGGACTCTTCTGTACCTGCCAGAGCGCCATCGCTGAGATCGCTGCACAAGCTGGAAGTTAGTTCTCTTACCGCTAAGCAGAAGAGAAATGGAGCGAGTGGGTCACTCTGCTGAACACCCTCTGATGAGGGAATTTCATGTTCACCAAACAAAAGAATTGATGGCTTGCTGTAGCCAGCTGAAATGAAGGGTAAAAAGGCTGAGGAACTTATCCCAAACAGCTGGCAAAACCACATATCTTTTCACCATATTAAAGGCATTTCTAAAGTCAAGTTTGACTACGGCCCTGTCTTCTGTAAGTCCCTAATGAAGGGCCTTGCTGCATTAGCTGCTGCTTCACTGCCTTGAGAGACACCAAAGCCCAGTTGGTGTGGCTGGAGTAAACTGGCGGCTTCTACGTGAATGTTTTTTACTCCAGCTTTGGCAACGAGATGGCGTAGAGTGTTACCGACAACAATGGGACTAATTTCCCCATCCTTCTTCTTCAAAGCACATAATGAGGCTCCAAAAAAGAAAGGTTTAATTTCTTCTGGGATCCTCCCGGCTAAACAGTTGTTGATGAAGGTTGTTAACTCAGAAAGAAGAATTGATGAAACTGTGCTGAATACTGGACTTACCATCTCTTTGATGTGTTGTGGTCTAATTCCAGTGTGACCTCCTGGAGATCCTGCTGGAAATGACACTATCGCTTTATAGACTTCAGATTCTGGCAAAATTAATTGTCCAGTGATGAGGGCTTCCTCAGGGTTGTTGTTAACGACTGTGGTGTCCCTTGTTGGGTGCTTGTCTCTTAGCGCATGGGCTGTGGCCTTATCTTTGGGAGCAGCAGTGTCGTCACTTGTAATTATTATGATTGTTCCCGCTGTGTTACTCTCTTCAATTTTTTTTGCTAACCTATGCGCAGATTTTCTCGTTTTCAGTGGAATTTTTCTTTGGTCTGCCTCTGTGATTCCTGTGATCATGAGGCAGAGGAACACAACTGTCTGTTCTTGGGTAGTTGCGCACTGCTTTGATTGATGTGGTTAGCAGTTTGCTTCGTCTTTGAGGAACTGCAAGACAGACATTGCCGAGCAGGAGTAGGTTGTGCCATGCCTTAATATATATATATATATTAGGCCTCCCCTCCCCGACCTCTCCTACCCATATATATGTTCCCTCACTGAATATATATATATATATATATATATATATATATATATATATATATATATATATATATATATAAAGTGAAACCAACCACTTGAGGATGGAAATCATTAGCTCAAGGTATTTCACACTCACGTGCGTTGTCAGCAGAAATGCAATATTGCAAGACTTGCAACAGATAGGAGGGGAAAATTCTCTCTGAGGAAAGGCAGAAACGTGTCAGCGCCGGCCTATATAACATTAGAGTGAGAGAGCCGAGGTAGGATGGTGTGTCTAAGTGAAAATGGTGAGAATAGACACAAGAGTGGCAGGGTTGTGGTGGATGAATTGTGTGGCTATGTTATGTAACTGTGGTAGTTTGGTGTGGCTTTGTGAGTGCTACTGATCTGTGTATATGATGGTAGTGAGAGAGGTAGGATGATGAACGTATGTGGGGATTTGTAGCGTATTATAATGATGAACGAATGTGAGGGATTTTTGCATGGTAGGATGATGAACACTTGTGAGGGGCTTTAGCGTGGTAGGATGATGAACGTATGATAGGGATTTGTAGTGTGGTAGGATGATGAACATTTGATAGGGATTTTTAGTGTGGTAGGATGATGAACGTATGATAGGGATTTTTAGTGTGGTAGGATGATGAACATATGAGAGGGATTTTTAGTGTGGTAGGATGATGAACATATGAGAGGGATTCTTAGTGTGGTAGGATGATGAACATATGAGAGGGACTTTTAGAGTGGTAAGATGATGAATATAGGAGAGGGATTCTTAGTGTGGGAGGATGATGAACGTAAGATAGGGATTTTTAGTGTGGTAGGATGACGAACATATGAGAGGGATTTTTAGTGTGGTAGGATGATGAACATATGAGAGGGATTTTTAGTGTGGTAGGATGATGAACATATGAGAGGGATTTTTAGTGTGGTAGGATGATGAACGTATGATAGGGATTTATGTATGGTAGGATGATTAACATATGAGAGGGTTTTTTTATTGGGTAGGATGAATATATGAGAGGGATTTTTAGTGTGGTAGGATGAACATATGAGAGGGATTTTTAGTGTGGTAGGATGATGAACATATCAGAGGGATTATTGATTTGGTAGGATGATGAACATATGATAGCTTTTTTAGTGTGCTAGGATGAACATATGAGAAGGATTTTTAGTATGGTAGGATGATGAACGTATGAGCGGGATTTTAGAGTGGTAGGATGATGAACGTATGAGAGGGATTTTTAGTGTGGTAGGATGATGAACGGTTATAAGGGATTTTAACGAGGTAGGATAATGAAAGTATGTGAGGGTTGTAGAATACTTGACTGGTGGGGGATGGATTTAGGATGTGGCTATGTGAGGGTGGTAGGATGATGTGGATATGTGATGGCAGTGTTGGAGGCAGGATGATGAACTTATGTAAGGGTTTTTAGTGTGGTAGGATGATGATGTTTTGTGAGGGTTGTATGATGGTGTGGATATGTGTTGATGGTGATGGTGGTAAAATAAGGTGGTGAAGGTGACAGAATTATGTGCAATACATTATTGGTGATGGTGGTAGGATGGTGTGGTAATGTGGTGATGGTGGTAGGTTGGTATGGCAATTTGGTGATGGTAATGATGGTTGGATGGTATGGGAATGTGGTGATGGTGATGGTGTTTGGATGGTATGGCAATGTGGTGATGGTGATGGTGGTAGGATGGTAGGGCAATGTGGTGATGGTGATGGTGGAAGGATGGTATGGCAATGTGGTGATGGTGATGGTAGTTGGATGGTATGGCAATGTAGTTGGGGTAAGCGTGGTAGAATGGTGTGACTCTGTGATGGTGCTGAGGGTAGTAAAATAGTATGGCTATGCGAATGTGGTGAGGATAGTAAGATAGTGATAGTAAGATAGTGATGGTGATAGGATATTATGACTATGTGAGGATGGTGATGGTGTAGAAATGTAGTTTATTTGTTGTCCTGTTCTTCCTTCATCACGTCATTGCTCTTGTTTTTTTTTTTTGTTTTTTTTTTTTGCTCCCCTTCCTTAACTGTCCCGTTTTCTTTATTTCCTCCAACTCTTTGCCCTCGTCCACCACCTCCTTCTTCTCCTCTTCCACCTCATTCCCTTCTCCTTCCTCTTCCCCGTCCTCCTCGTTCTCGGCCTAATTAACCTCTTCTTCCTCCTCCTCTTCCTCTTCTTCCATCTCCTCCTCCTCGTACATTTTAACACAAGTGTAAACCTAGGTCAGTTTTAAGGCGGCAGTTTCAACAGCGCTCCTGAGTATGTTTATGCCGCTACTTGGAAGGTGGTTAACTGGAGCGTTAAACTAATATACAGCTTCAAGTGCCACAAGTACAAGACACGGAGAGTACACAATAATACAAGTACATCGTAGTGTGAGGGTATGATGTGACGCATCACTAGGACGCGATGTCATAGTTACATAGGTACACAATACCACGAGTTCAAAATACCATCAGTTGATGGTACTACTGTACAGGTAGTAGAACGAGTACACAATACCACGAGTTCAAAATACCATCAGTTGATGGTACTACTGTACAGGTACATGATGGTACTACTGTACAGGTACATGATGGTACTACTGTACAGGTACATGATGGTACTACTGTACAGGTACATGATGGTACTACTGTACAGGTACATGATGGTACTACTGTACAGGTACATGATGGTACTACTGTACAGGTGATGGTACTACTGTACAGGTACATGATGGTACTACTGTACAGGTACATGATGGTACTACTGTACAGGTACATGATGGTACTACTGTACAGGTACATGATGGTACTACTGTACAGGTACATGATGGTACTACTGTACAGGTACATGATGGTACTACTGTACAGGTACATGATGGTACTACTGTACAGGTACATGAGGCAACGGGCAAGCAATTTTATAATTATAAAATATCATGAGTACACAACATTACAGTTACACATTCTCACAAATACTTAACATCACTAGTGCACAATATAACGAGTGTTAATGTCTCGAGTGCACACTATCACGAGTACTCAATTTCACGAGCACACATCATCGTGTGCAATATAACGATTACTCAACACCACGGGTACACAATGCAATGATATCACGATATCACTATTACGTATTTATACTTGCGTCTTAACAATGACTTCAACAGACCGAATCACAGTAACCAACCTGTCTGAAGGCTGTTAAACGCTGTTGATTATTCCGTTCCTAAGTAATATTTTATCACCAGTGGTAACCCTGAATTTTTAATAATCCTTCAGAACATGTTCAGGAAGGTGGAAATATTCATCAAACATTTTACATGAATATGGTTTATCAAACAAGGGGGAATATGTATATTTAAACATTAAAAATTTAATACAGTGAGTAAAGAAAACCCAGTGTTCTCCCTCACCTCTCTTACACTTAAAGAGTATCGTATATTTACAGTTTTCAGTGAATGAGTAAATGCTTTATACATTGTGTACATGGGTTCGAGTCCTCGGCTACTCGCAGTGTTGTTATTGATATATATATATATATATATATATATATATATATATATATATATATATATATATATATATATATATATATATATATATATATATATATATATATATAGAGGTGGTACTTTGTTGAAAGATATTATATATATATATATATATATATATATATATATATATATATATATATATATATATATATATATATACAAGAAATTTGCAACAGCAGGCGAAATATACACAAACACTATTCTTTGGCTAAAGGAGACTCGAACCTACGAACCTTGGAACAAGGTACGCAGTGCTTAACCAATCTACCCACACTGGACAATACCTTGGAGTCCAGCTTGCACTAGACTTTGATCCAAGGCAGCCAGCTTTCAGGGAGAAGGCTCACAGCTTTTCATCTCATCCCCTGCATGCATCAGCCTTACTAGAGATATTAACAATACCATCCAGGTAGGAACCATCCATGTAGGAACCATCAAGGTAGGAGCCATCCAGGTAGGAACCATCCAGGTAGGAACCATCCTGAGCCATTCGTCATGGCTAGACATGAATGCTGCGGTATTTGGTATTTGGTAGGTCATTCATATAGATGAGAAATAACGTAGGGCATTATTATTTTTACTAATACTTAATCAATTTCAATACTGATATACCTGTTAAACAGAAAATAGCTTGAGTTTTTGTAGATCACTGTCTAAGCATATCATACCATGGCTACACAATACCATAAGTTTCTAGACGATGGAAATACCATACAGAGAGTAAAAACTACAAATTATGGATTTTATCAGCCATTCATAAGGATTTATATGAGGATATTAACAATGGCTTTCATGGGCGAACAGTAGTTCCTTAGTATTAATGTTGCTCCTATAATACTGTATCACCCACTAACTCTGGGGTAAATAACAGCACAAGGTTTACACACAAAGTCACGAGTTTGATTCCAATTCATTTTAACAATATTTTTTTCGATGTTTTTTAATTATGGCTTATACGAATATGTGTATGCATGTATGTATATATGTAACTCTGTATGTAAGTATATGTTTAAGTTTGCAAGTATATATGTAACTATGTATGTATGTATGTGTATATGGACGTTTCTATGTATATTTTTATGTATGTAAGCATGTAAATATATATTTATGTATGTATTCATGTATGACTGAATGTATGTATGTACTCACCTATTTGTGGTTTCAGGGGTCGATTCATAGCTTTTGGCCCCGCATGTTGATAATTAGGTATCCCACAAAGGCTAAAATTCCTTCAAGGCATTTGGTAACAGTCTTTATGTACATGCTTGAATAAGGAAATGCAACAGGAAAACCCAAGTATTCATCAGTGAATGTGAGTATGTAAACATTACGAGTCGTTGACAATAGAAGTCACTTAAAGTCAATGCTGAGCCGTCCCATGTGGTGGGCAACGGAACTGAGGCTTCAATTCTGTGCATACTATGCAAGATATACTCGTCCTTTTTACGTCTTCTTTTGAGATGGAAGTTTTTTTGATCTCACAAAATGTAAGAGCCGAGTCACTCCAAGAGTACATTAATGAGAGTACATTAAGAAAAGGTCGAAGCATAAAAGGCTCTGGTCAATGTATCAGGGACTGCATTTTCACTGCCAGAGCAATAATTTATAGCGTAGCTAAACGATGATGCTTCCTATCTCTATTCTTGATTTTTTTTTTCCACTTTTTGTTGTTCACCATAAATGCTACAGAACGTTTGTCTGTGATCAGCATGTAAGTGACTTCTTCAATAACGGCAGTAGCTTCTTCTCTACAGCCGAGTACTGAAGCTCATATCGCTGTAAAGTCCTAGACATTCATGCAAAGAGATGTCCAGATTGATTCAAGACTGCTGAAATAGCAGCTTCAGAGGCCTAGAGCACTACTACAAAAGTAGGTACTTATCGACTGGCATCAACGAGTTATTTCTTAAGAAGTTCAGATGCTATCAATGATGATTCTCCTAGTGGTAGTGTTTTATTATTTAATAAAAGTTAAATTTTATCAGAAAATTTGGGATCCATTTGACGTAATAAGCAAATATTCTCTGTGCTCTCCACAGAGATCCTAAATGATGGTCTGTCAGGGTTAAGTGTTATGATGCTATTCCATACAATGACATTATTTGAGGGTACAAATTTTATGATATTATTAAGTGTCAAATATGAAAAATTTTTAGAAATTTTCTTCTACACGTCTGTCCATCGAATGTTGAGCAGCAGCAAATCAATTTGTGACACCAATTGGTATCTTTCAGAACTGAAATACTCTCGTGTTTGCCTCAAAAGCAAACAGGTTCTCTAATTGTAACCTGATTATAAACATTTTTCAAGTAGAATGTAGAAAACACCCTGTATTTTGGAAGGTTATTCACCATGAATCTTCGGTAATGGCTAATAATTCAATATTGTATATTGATTAATAATTTGAGGGTAATCAGTACAGTCTCTTTTCATGTCTGTTAAGGGTGTCCTTCACCACAACAACCAGAGAATGCCATGGAGAAAAATTACTTCAGTGATGTCTTCTGACAGCAAGTGAGATGTATTTCTCAATGAATAAAAGACCAGTCTTATCAAAGCACCGTGATTTGGTTGCGATGAGTTTACATGGTATGGCAGGTTTGGAAAAGTAATGGCTTGTTAATGAAAGATGGTGAGAGTGCACAGGATGAACCAGCACCAGGAAATATGAGCTCTGGTTTATGTCTCCTGTGCTGGAATGTCAAACTTCCATATTGTTTCTGGAAATCTTTGTCCAAAAGCAGGTGGCAACACAAATGTTTTAAAACTTTAAGGTCAATAAATGGATGCATTTGGCCGTTGAGCCCCAAGATTACATTAGATAATCCGACGGAACTAGTATTTAATGAAACTGATTTAAGTGAAATCTGTTAACCTGACTGATACAATATCAGATTTAATTTTTAAGCAGCACTTTCACTAATGAAAATATCAGAGTTAAACGAGTCAAATATGCACATCTAATTTGTGTCATTTTCTGTCACTTCAGTAGCTGCATGTGAGAGTATCAGAGGAAATGAAGCTGTAATTGCAAATACAGTAGGAATATACAATGTAGCAGTAGTACTCATCAGTACCTTTGACCGGCAGATGCTACCTGCAATTATAGCAGATAGCAGCATGTGCTAGGCATTTGTTTCTGATTTGAAACTGTCCACCATATAATAACATTTCTATTTTTTGTAGTATAGATCGTAGCTACTGTCAGGTGCTAATGACACACTTCCTTTTCTGAGGCTGCTCAGTAACAACTATGCAGTAGCGTGTATGTTTGGAGCTGAATAGGCCGGGCCAGAGCCGGTGAATAGATCTGATTGTATGTGTCCTATATGTCCGGTTTGTTGGCCTCCAAAAGCCGTTGGCGCATGAATGGTAAAAAAATATCTTTGATGAATGTATCACTTGTCGTGGGTGACTTCCCCACACATCCATAGACTGAGAACTTGACTGACACCCTACACATAATAATGATAAGGTTTCATTTCTTCGAGCCATACAAATAATGCAGATACACGGCAAAATACATGAGTAAAATAGGAGACACGAAGGAAAGGCACTAATTATGCAGTGTATTTCGGGTCTATCACGTTTACAAATGGCTGCAGAATGTTAAAGCTCCTATTTCTAATTACCTTCGTCATAATCCTTTCTAATACGACCCTACACTTATGTGCCTCCATTCCAGATTTGCACAGGTTTAATCCGTCTCAACAACCCCCTCTTCGACGCTTTTAATTATTTCTTTCACTCAAATAGATCATTATGAAATTTATTTATTTCTTACGCTCAGTATAATATTCACAAAACGCGTTGATAGACTGCTTTGATCCAGGTCAAGGCTCGCCTGATGGAACATAATAAAAACAGTAATAATAAGAATTATTTCTACAAGTACACGTACAAGGTATACAGGCCTAGCTGACATCAATGACATACTATTATATAGAAAGCCCCTTGTTATACAGAGCATTTCGGGCAAATTAGGTAAATTTTGTCCCAGGATGCGACCTACACCAGTCAACTAACACCCAGGTACCTATTTTACTGACAGGTGAGCATGGCCAGCAGGTGTCTTAAGGAAACACGTCCTAATGATTTCACCTGTACCGGGGATCGACCCCCGGTACGGGTGAAAACATATATTCCCCTTCCCCCATAGTTTAACAGTCAGTCTTAATTCTCCAGTAAAAATTTTTTCTATGATTTTGAAAACTTACTAACAACTCTTTTCTCATAGCTTTCCTATACTCTACATATGATAAATTTACTTCAAATTTTTATAGACAACAAACAACTCCTTTTTGTATTTTAAAGATAGTTCACTAACATGTTTCAACGTAAACACCTGATTGACACGTATCTTTATTTTCCAAGTTTTGACTTATTCCTGTGCGATCAAAGATTATTCCTGAGGGACTTTTAAGAGTGTATCTGATTGTTTTTTATTTTAGTTATCATGAAGGCAAACTTTTAAGTAACTGGCTGAATTATCTTCTTGTTTTTCTCTTCCTTTTGCTTTCCGAGTCAATGTCGCTCAGAACTCGGGAACCATCATCCAACTGGATTCCAAGTTTGAACACTTGGTTGCGGTAACAACTGTCTCATAAACATGCAAGATTTCAGGTACGTCTTGCTACTTCTACTTACACTTAGGTCACACTACACATACATGTACAAGCACATATATACACACCCCTCTGGGTTTTCTTCTATTTTCTTTCTAGTTCTTATTCTTGTTTATTTCCTCTTATCTCCGTGGGAAAGTGGAACAGAATTCTACCTCCGTAAGCCATGCGTGTTGTAAGAGGCGACTAAAATGCCAGGGGCAAGGGGCTAATAACGTCTTCTCCTGTATATATTACTAAATGTAAAAGGAGAAACTTTCTTTTTTCCTTTAGGGCAACCCCGCCTCGGTGGGATACGGCCGGTTTGTTGAAAGAAAGAATATATATATATATATATATATATATATATATATGTGTGTGCCCACGAAAGAGTGGTATTGATCAATAACAACTCGGCGCTAGCCAAGGATTCGAACCCATGTTGTACAGGCCTGCCTCATGGTAAGCGAGAACCACATGACGCTTTAAACCACAGGACCACCCAACCCTACAAGAATGTTGCAGCAAGCGCACTGCACCATTCGAATACTTGGCTAGCGCAGTGTTTACATATATATATATATATATATATATATATATATATATATATATATATATATATATATATATATATATATATATATATATATATATATATATATATATATATATATATATATATATATATATATATATATATATATATATATATATATATATATATATATATATATATATATATATATATATATATATATATATATATATATATATATATATATATATATATATATATATATATATATATATGTCGTGCCGAATATGTAAAACTGGTCAATTAGCAAGAACTCATTTAAAATTAAGTCCTTTCTAAAATTTTCTCTTATACGTTTAAAGATATATTTTTTCATTAATGTTAATGTAAAAATTTATAATTTTGCACTAAAAGAATCTTAGAAAACTTACCAAACCTTATTATAACAAGAGTAATTTATTTTAGCCTAACCCAACTAAATATATTTTAGATTTGTTTACAATAATTTATTACTAAACAAACATAGTGAAATATATTTTTTTCGTTAGGCTCAGAATGATTTTGGCGAAATTATTGCCTACACAAATTTTCGCTTGTCCTATATGGCAAGATGAGCGTTGCTATTTAAGCCAAGATCGCAAGTTCTGCCTATTCGGCACGACATATATATATATATATATATATATATATATATATATATATATATATATATATATATATATATATATATATATATATATATATATATAATATATATATATATATATATATATATATATATATATATATATATATATATATATATATATATATATATATATATATATATATATATATATATATATATATATATATATATATATATATATATATATATATATATATATATATATATATATATATATATATATATATATATATATATATATATATATATATATATATATATATATATATATATATATATATATATATATATATATATGTCGTGCCGAATAGGCAGAACTTGCGATCTTGGCTTAAATAGCAACGCTCATCTTGCCATATAGGACAAGCGAAAATTTGTGTATGCAATAATTTCGCCAAAATCATTCTGAACCTAACGAAAAAAATACATTTCACTGTTTGTTTAGTATTAAATTATTGTAAACAAATCTAAAATATATTTAGCTGGGCTAGGCTAAAATAAATTGTTGTTGTTATAATAAGGTTAGGTAAGTTTTCTAAGTTCTTTTTGGTGCAAAATTATAATTTTTACATCAACATTAATGAAAAAAATATATCTTTAAACGTACAAGAGAAAATTTTAGAAAGGACTTAATTTTAAATGAGTTCTAGCTAATTGACCAGTTTTACATATTCGGCACGACATATATATATATATATATATATATATATATATATATATATATATATATATATATATATATATATATATATATATATATATATATATATATATATATATATATATATATATATATATATATATATATATATATATATATATATATATATATATATATATATATATATATATATATATATATGTATATATATATATGCAAGGAATTCGCAAGAGCAGGCGAAATATACACAAACACTGATCTCTGGCTGAAGGAGACTCGAACCTACGATCCTTGGAACAAGGTACGCAGTGCTATACCATTCTCACCACACTGGACCAATACCTTGGAGTCCAGCTTGCACTAGACTTTGATCCAAGGCAGCCAGCTTTCAGGGAGAAGGCTTACAGCTTTTCATCTCATCCCCTTAATTAAATGTTGAAAATTCGAAGCCTATAAGAATAGACTTTCTCGTTCTATCGCACGGAACGAAATCCGTGAAAGGGTTATGTACACTGATCATAGGTTACCTGTACACGCAATTACTCACACGAGGTCTTTCCCAAGTACAGTGAACCAGCACTCAAAAGTTCGAGTCTGTCACATAAGGTATTTTTGTGTTACAGCATGAACGAAATTAAGGGGTGCATAATAATAATAATAATAATAATAATAATAATAATAATAATAATAATAATAATAATAATAATAATAATGAAGATCAACATTTGCCATAATCCAAAGTATTTACCTATACTTTAATTTACATGCAGAACTGTAAGTCCTCTACAGGACTAGCAGGAAGAAGATAACGAATTCTCCTAAGTCCTTACTAGTAGACTTTATAATATAGAAACACTAGAACAATAAATGTCATATTCTATATATTTGGCATTTCTAGAATATGTCCCAATTCTCGTAAAACGCTAAGTCCGTATGTCACTATTTTGCACTTTGAACAGAGCACCAGAGAAATTCGACAAGTGTCCAGAGATGAATCAGTCCCTGGCATAAGAAATTCACAGAAGATCATTGACTGTATCTAAATATTCACTCAGTTTTATATGACACTTTATACAGTTGTTTAACTTTGCGTAATTATTTACATACACACGGAAACCAAACCTGTTGTATACTGGGCTCCTAAAGGGAGTCGTCTGATCTAGCCGACCGCTGGAAATGCTCTCACTGCCCTAATTAATTGGCACTGAGGAGATTAGCTTACCGTTCAAAGTCTGGCAGTTTAGAATCACTAAATTACACAATATTTCGTCTATTTCAGTCATGTACATGAGCGAACTTTGCTCATAATTCTCCTGAAGCGCTGTCTGACCATCACTTATTCGCGTCATTTTTTTTAATTTTTGTTAAGTTATCGTGGTGAAGCACCACAGAAGAGAGTTTAAGCGAGTGTTCCTCGTATCTCCCGCCCCGGGCATCTCCACGCTACACAAGGAAATCAGTAACAATAACAGAATTTTTTTTGCACAAGTACCAACAATGACCGTGACACACACACACGTTTTAAATGTTAATAATTCCTAATTCAGAGGACACCCCTGTTTTAACCTTAATTATTCCTGATTAGTAAACTAAAGACATGAGTTATCATATGCAATATAATTCGTCATTTTGGTCCTTAGGTGTGAACCGAGGGTTCACTGGCTAGATCGCCTTGCGTGGTACTTAATGCTGTCTTTCCTCTCTTCGTCTGGACGCATCACCCCCTTTACCTTCTTTCCTATTTGAGAGCAAATTCTTCCACAGATGGGATGTTGGTGGCTGAGGGTTGTGTACTGGTTGGTTGGGTGCTGGAGGTTGGGTACCTGGAGTTGTTTGCCAGGAACTGTACAGGTGCTGGAAAATGCTGGGGATTTTGTGCTTGGAGTTATGTGCTGGATTTATGGAATACCGGAATACAATTTCCGGATCGCGCAACTATTGAAATACATCTGGCTATGTCTGTCTCATACAGTACCTCACTCTTTTATCTGGAGTTTATCTGGAGAGAGTTCCGGGGGTCAACGCCCCCGCGGCCCGGTCTGTGACCAGGCCTCCTTAGGTCAGTGTCCCAGGATGCGACCACACACCAGTCGACTAACACCCAGGTACCCATTTTACTGATGGGGAACATAGACAACAGGTGGAAAGAAACACGTCCAATGTTTCTACTCTGGCTGGGAATCGAACCCAGGCCCTCACCGTGTGAAGCGAGAGCGTTAACCACCAGGCCAGGTATATTCTATTGCACTGTTATTGTGCCACTGTCTCTTGTCCTCTTTCTGCCTTATTTAAAATAACTATTCACGAGCTCAGTTAATAAGTTCTCTTCTTTACTAAACTCACGGTAACCTCAGTTCTTTGTGCCTAAATGTTTGACAACGACCAGAAAAGACATTCTATAGTTATGATATCTAAAACAGTTTACTTAGTAAATTTGGCAAATTGGAATTTTCTCAGCTTGCAGCCGATCAAAAATGACATTTTCCAGTAATTGATGTGATTTCAAAGATCCCAAGTTTTCTAACTCTCTCTGTAAAATTGCAAACTTGCAGCTACTCGGACTAAACTTATGGCTCAGGTAGCCTGGTGGCTAAAACTCTCGCTGGGTTCGATCCCCAGCCAGGGTAGAAACATTGGGCTTGTTTCTTTACACCTGTTGTCTATGACTTAAGAAATCGTAATGACACGATTGCAAATAAACCATACCCCCGGCCGGGATTGAACCCGCGGTCATAGAGTCTCAAAACTCCAGCCCGTCGCGTTAGCCACTAGACCTGTTGTCTATGTTCACTCATCAGTAAATGGGTAACTGGGTGTTAGTGGACTGGTGTGGGTCGCATCCTGGGACAAAACTGATCTAATTTGCCCGAAATGCTCTGCATAACAAGCGGCTTTCTATATAGTAATATGTCATTGATATCAGCTATGGCCTGTATACCTTGTACATGTACTTATAGTAAATAAAGACATTATATTATTATTATTCTATATCATGCATCGTTATTAATGTTTTAAAGCCAGTTGGAAGAAGCATTATTTAATTATCGAATAAAATATGAATGTCACTATTTATTCGATAAATTTAGCAATCTGGTAATTATGGCATCCAATAAAAGCGTGAGTCAGAACTCTTGACAGCGTGAGCTATGACTCGACTCCCTGTCTCCACAATTAGGAGAGTAAAACACCAGAGGTGAAAACTTAAAATCGATCGGAAGCGCCATTCCTAAGTTACTCTTTTACCTCTCAAACAAATCTGTTAACACTGAAAATAAATTTAATAGGTACTATCCTGGTCCTAAGATGCATCAGCCATTAACTATGGAAGTCGTTCTGAAGTGGTAAGCCGGAAAAAATATTTAACACAATTTGAAGGGGTTAAAAAATCATGTTATTTTACACACAAAATATCCAAATCTGGGCCCACACGTCTGAATCTCACTCTTCTCTCAAGTCGAAATTTTTGGCTCCTTTTTTCAACGTTGGAAGCTACAGCACTGAAAATTTTGGAATCTGGTTGAATTATTTCAGAATGCTGGGAATTGATTCAATAACTTTGGTCATGAGTCAGGTGAACATGTTCATTGTTCATAGAATTCGGTTCTCGTTACCGTACACAAATGCTGAAAATTTGAAGACTATTTAATAAGGTATTTTCGAGTTATGATCGAAAGAACATTTGAAAAATTAGAGGAAAAAGGAAAAGAAAACAAAATCAAGCAACCTCTTAAAGGTATCCGTTCAGGGATACCTAAAGAGGAAAAAAATCTAAAGTCTGCCCTTCAAAGATACCTAGTTACACGAACTATCCCTAAGCATTTTACGCTCAATATTCAGATTCTTAGTTTTATTTCCATCCATCCTCGCAACTTTTTCCACTTTCCACCTTCTGATTATATCTCACTTTCCTAAAACTCCTCTAAATATATACCATATTCACGCATATGTTTGAGAATACATAGATGCACACGAGTGTGCTTGATTTTTCTTGTTGAATTATTAGTGACAATATACATTAGTGTTCTTGAGGTAATTTGTGAACATCTCTTCTGATTTGCTGCTGATTTTGAAAGCAAACTTTTAAATAAATATAAACCTAAACTGCACTCTGCACTGTTTCTTTTGCATGTATTCACCGGCGAGGGGCTGGAGTAATGCAAGATGGAAATATATGGGGGTCGGCAGGTACTCTCAGAGACTTGTTCTCAGGGTCGGCCAAATTTAAAAAAAAAAATATTTTTTTCTTAGGAAAAGATAGAGAATCTTTTCCCGATCATAATGACACCAAAAGTATGAAATTTGATGGAAAACTTACGGAAATATGCTTTCGCGAAGTTAGCTGTCTTGACGATGTTTACGCATCGGCGATTTTGCCCACTTTGAGCCCTATTTTCGGCCAATTGCAGTGTACTAGTCGACAAAAATCATAACTATTTCGCTAGAACTCCATTTTTTTTTCTATCGAATGAGTACAAGGAACCACCCATTTACCGATTTCTACTATCCAATACAGTGGTCAGAATTTAGCAATTTTGCCAATTTCACACAAATTTCAAAAGATGCCAATTTCTGAATAGAGTCCAGAATAAACAAGAAAGACATTCCCGGCACTAAAATAACATTTCCTCTGTTCATTAGTCACGTCCCCACGCCCCTCTTACATTTATTTTGCTTTCCAATTTGAATTTTTATTCTCACAAAAAAATAGAAGATTTACTGTTATGCAGGCTACTGCATTAGTGTAAAAATAGTATAAATAATATCGGCGCACTTGTGAGAGAATATTAGACTCACCAGTTGACGCGTATTGGACGCTTAGCATGATTTGTTTACTTTTGATCTTTGGTAAAAATCGAACATTTCTGCTACTTTGAGCTCAATTTCAAGGTACTTTTCATTGTCAAATCAGTCAAAATCATGTCACTTTCTGTAGTATGTCTTCCATTCTATAAAATGAGACCAGAAAAACTAGAATACAACAATAAATACCATACGAAAATACAGTGCAAAGTCGCTGTTTTAATCCAAAAACACGGTCAAAGTTTTTTTTCTCATTACGCACTGTGTGCTGCAGGATTTTTTTTATACTGCGCACACTGACCACATAGATCCATTCTTTCATATATAGGCCTACCAGCTCTCTCTCCCTAGATCTGACTGCGCTAGAATTTATGCATACTGGTATGTCAAAAAACCCTGCGCGTAAGCCGTACTAGTACGGCCGAAACCCCGAAAGGGTTGAGGAAACGTTTCGCCACACAGTGGTTTCATCAGTCCAATACAAAGCAGGAAGGTGAAAAGAGAGGAGGAGTTTGAGGTAATGAGTCCCTCAGCCTGGAGTCGATGTGTTCAGTCCATCAATCTTGTAGAATGTACATTCTACAAGATTGATGGACTGAACACATCGACTCCAGGCTGAGGGACTGATTACCCCAAACTCGTCCTGGTCTTCACCATTCTCCTTTGTACTGGACTGATGAAGCCACTGTGTGGCGAAACGTTTCCTTATTAAAGATACCCAAGTGTTGCACATGTGTCTAATTGATCAACTTGTCGGTTCTCTGAACCATTCATCTACAAGAAGCGTGGTGTCTATTTATGTTTGTGTGATTACAGATAATTTGTTTTTATCTATATGTAGCTACAGGAGCAGATTGTAGTGGTGTTCACTTTCCAGTAATTATTCCCCTATATTTTTCAGGTATCTCCTTATGGGGAATTTTAAGTGACTGCCCGATTTTTTCCCCCTCCAACTCATACTTTTCATTTTCCTCATAACACAAGAAAGCATCATTGGATCGGCTTCAACTTTTCAGCGCTGGTTTATGGTAACTAGTGCGGCAAGAAGTTAAAATAATGGCTCCGGTAAGTTCCAAAAACCCTTTTCTTTGAACATTCAAATAAAAAAGTGTCTATGTTAACGACGAAGGAGAGTGAAATTTTATGTGTAAAATAGAGTGATTTTTTTTAACGCATCGGCCGTTTCCCACCGAGACATGGTGACCTATAAAAAGAAGAAACACTTTCATCATCATTTACTCCATCACTGTCTTGCCAGAGGAACACCGATATTACAGTTCAAAACTGAAACTATCACCACCCGTCCTTCAAAGCGCATGCACTATACTTCTCACCTCTAGGACTCAAGTTCGGCTAACCGGTTTCCCTGAACCCTTTCATAAATGGTACATTCCTGTCTAAGGCCTACCTTTACTTGAAAATTAATCTCCCACTCTCCTGTATACCCTAACCTGAGCCTCACTACCCTCGTAAAAACTCTTAACTGCTTTCTGTAACCTAACACCAATTCCATACACTTGCAACATCTGCCATACTGCTCCCTTTTCAACTTATCATATGCCTTTTCCAAAGCCATAAATGCAACATAAACCTTTTTCATTTATCTCAGTATGGTTCACTTACATGATTCAGTGTTAGCACTTGGTCTACACATCTACCCTTCCTGAAGCCTCCTTGCTCATCTGCTATCCTGCTCTCAATCTTACTCTTAATTCTTTCAATAATAACTCTACCATACACTTTACCATGTATACTCAACAAGCCTATTCTCCTATAATTTTTACAATCTTTTTTGTCCCCTTTGACTATACAAATGAACTACGCATGCTTTCTGCCAATCCTTAGGTACCTTCCTCTCTTTCATACATTTTTTAAATAAGAGCACCTACCATTCCAAAACTATATCCCCACTTGGTTTTAACTTTTCTGTCTTGATCCCATTTATCCGAGCTCCTTTAATCCCTTTCATTCTACCCACAGCTTCATGTATGTCTTCCACACTCACATCTGGTTCTTCCTCACTCCTAAAAGATGTTATGTCTCTCTGGGTAATACACAAAATCACAGCTTCATCTAAATTTTACAGTTCCTCAAAATGTTATCTCCATGTTCCCGATACCTCTAACTCCCCATCTAATAACTCTCCTTCTCTCTTTTTAACTGTCATACAATTTGTTCTCTAGGCTTTCTCAAATTATTAATCTTACTCCAAGACTTTTTCTTATTCTCAGCAAAATTTGTTGACAGCATCTCACCCACTCTCTCATTTTCTCTCCTTTTATATTCCTTCGCCACTCTCTTAACCGTTCTTTTTCTCTCCAATTTCTCTTTTACTCCTCCATGCTTAAATGACTTCTACTACGTAAAAACCTTTCATATTCTAACTTTTCTGTTACTACTTTCTTTACCTCATCATTCCACCAATCGTTCCTGTTCCCTCCTGCACCCACCCTCCTATATTTACAAACTTCTGCTGAACACTCTAACTCTGCATACTTAAATCTATCCCATACTTCTTCAGCCTCATTGCTTATACTCTCACTAGCTCATCTTTCTACCAATAATTGTTTTTATCTTACCCTAACTGCCTCCTCCTTTAGTTTATAAACCTTCGTCTTGTAATATATATATATATATATATATATATATATATATATATATATATATATATATATATATATATATATATATATAGGATGGGGTCCACCTCTGGTGTAAATTGTGGGACCCATAGCCTCGGAGAAGTGGATAAAAAGGCTTCAAGGAAGAATATTTGGATTTCTTCCTGAAGCCATTTGAATATTCCACTTCCCCTACCACCCCATCTTTTAAACTATTTTTTTTTTTACCAATAGGAATATTTTATTACATAATATGGCACAGAAGATTTAAGAGATACATTGTTGATATAAAGGTGGCATATACGGTATATTTATATATATATATATTTATATATATATATATTTATATATATATATATTTATATATATATATATTTATATATATATATATATATATATACATGTTGTTACGTGTGTATCACCGATTATAAGGCGAAAATCTCATCCAGCTCCTCAGAGCTGGGGCGTGTGCCCAAAATGCAGCATGCATTACCCCTTTGAACAGCCGCACTGAGCCGCTGGAACAGAAAACTAGCTGCCCTGGGATCCCTAGTTACCCTGATGAGTCTTTTTCCCAGCTCCTTAAGGAAATTAGATGCACTCTTTCCCCATGAGCCAAGGGTCTCTGAGCCTATGGGAACAAACATATAATGATGGGCAAGTTCTCCATATTTTCTAGACTTTTGGGACTCCCTAAAGCTGGCAGCTGCCCCTCCTTCCTCCCTGGTGTATTGGAGATAGGTATCAGCCAAGGTAGATGCACATGTATAGTCCCACACCACCTGCTTCCCATCTGTCCAGGCTTGAAGGGTGATACCATCTGGACGCTTCTGGCTGCCATCAGATCTGCATAGTTGGGGTGGCTCCCTTACTGCTGGGCATCCAGCTGTTGTGAGGCTCCTCTTGATAATGTTATTAACCTCCTCATGTCTTGCAATCTTTCCCTCGGATTTACGGCACACAAGACCATGGTACCCGAATCGGTCTGCTGCTTCACTGCCACAAATACACCTGTGTTCGGCGAGAATAGGGGCGGCAAGTCGAAGGGCAACACCGATGCGGATGGTCTGTGGGTCGAGGCGTGTGCCAAGGCTGGAGTTAAGATAAATATATATATATATATATATATATATATATATATATATATATATATATATATATATATATATATATATATATATATATATATATATATATGCAATAAGATCACAGTAAACAGGTGATTTCAAAATATGCAAAACAACCACTCTGAAAGAATAGAGAAATTCCAAGCGCTTTCGTGACTACTCACATTATCAAGGAACTATGAAAGTGAAGCATCCAAGGAAGCTATATAAGGGGTCCGGCCAGCACCTCACTATCAGATCCCACAACGGTTAAATACGTGACGCGCGGCGAGCCAACTTGGAAAGATCCTTTGCACAACTCACCCCCAAGCTATTCTACCCAAGAAAATTAAAAAATTATTTGTCCAGTGTGTTATTAAATTCTTCCCAAATTCTATTAATAATTTATAATTAATAATTTATAATTAATAGAATTTGGGAAGAATTTAATAACACACTGGACAAATAATTTTTAAATTTTCTTGGGTAGAATAGCTTGGGGGTGAATTGTGCAAAGGACCTTTCCAAGTTGGCTCGCCGCGCGTCACGTGTTTAACCGTTGTGGGATCTGATAGTGAGGTGCTGGCCGGACCCCTTATATAGCTTCGTTGGATGCTTCACTTTCATAGTTCCTTGATAATGTGAGTAGTCACGAAAGCGCTTGGAATTTCTCTATTCTTTCAGAGTGGTTGTTTTGCATATATATATATATATATATATATATATATATATATATATATATATATATATATATATATATATATAGATATAGAGATATATATATATATATATATATATATATATATATATATATATATATATATATATATATATATATATATATATATATGTCGTGCCGAATAGGCAGAACTTGCGATCTTGGCTTAAATAGCAACGCTCATCTTGCCATATAGGACAAGTGAAAATTTGTGTATGCAATAATTTCGCCAAAATCATGCTGAACCTAACGAAAAAAATATATTTCATTGTGTTTGATTAGTACTAAATTACTGTAAACGTATTTAAAATATATTTAGTTGGATTAGGCTATAATAAATTGCTCTTGTTGTTAGGTAAGACACATATGCAACAGTTAGGTATCTTTATTTCGAAACGTTTCGCCTACACAGTAGGCTTCTTCAGTCGAGTACAGAAAAGTTGATAGAAGCAGAAGAGACTTGAAGACGATGTAATCAGTCCATCACTCTACCTGGTGATAAAATACCTGGAATAAAATACCTGTCGGTATTTTATACCATTTTAATGTTCAATCTGTCAGACACTGCAACACAAGGGTATCTTGGTACAGACCTACAATCAACTTCGACAACCTCTACTAGTGAGAACGGCTGGATTTGAGAGGGACCTGACCTCCCAACATCTGAGTTCTTACCTCTTCTAGTGACCTACGTCTCACTTCTTGGCGCTATTTAAGGCTCCATCCTGCCACTTCATCTCCATATTGTTTCATACTATGGAACAATGCTCTTCTCCAGACTGAGGGACTGACCACCTCAAAACTTTAAGGGTGATGGACTGATTACATCGTCTTCAAGTAACTTCTGCTTCTATCAACTTTTCTGTACTCGACTGAAGAAGCCTACTGTGTAGGCGAAACGTTTCGAAATAAAGATACCTAACTGTTGCATATGTGTCTTACCTAACAACCTGTCGGTATTTTATACCATTTTAATGTTCAATAAATTGCTCTTGTTATAATAAGGTTAGGTAAGTCTTCTAAGATTCTTTTGGTGCAAAATTAAAATTTCTTACATTAACATTAATGAAAAAGTGTACCTTTAAACGTATTACAGAAAATTTCAGAAAGGACTTAATTTTAAATGAGTTCTTGCTAATTGACCAGTTTTACATATTCGGCACAACATATATATATATATATATATATATATATATATATATATATATATATATATATATATATATATATATATATACATATATATATATATATATATATATATACATATATATATATATATATATATATATATATATATATATATATATATATATATATATATATATATATATATATATATATATATATATATATATATAATTACAACACTACGACTAGCCAAGGATTCGAACCCATGTAGTTTTGGCCCTGCCTCATGATGAGCGAAAAACACATGACGCTCTAACCCCCTGGACCACACAATCCTACAAAAATCAAGCACCCGGCAGAGCTAATTGATCCGAGGACATATGGTGATGCTTGTTGAGAAATGGTTTACCAGCTAAGGTTAAAGATTAAATATAGGGAGTACTTAGCTGATAAGACAGCTATCGTCCACACAGCCGCCCCTGCAGACGAGGTTTTGAGAAGCTGTCTCATCCACTTCTCAACGGGCTGTAATAGATTATATTTGTTAATAATAATTTAACCCTAGGGGGTGTGGTGATAAGTGGACTCAAAGGTCCACTTATCACCAGGGTTTATGATAAGTGACTAAATCGTAACTTATACTCAACTGAGACAGCAACCGCCCAGGGAGGTACTACCGTCCTGCCAAGTGAGTGTAAAACGAAAGCCTGTAAATGTTTTACATTATGGTAGGATTGCTGGTGTCTTTTGTCTCATAAACATGCAAGTTTTCAGGTACGTCTTGCTATTTCTACTTACACTTAGGTCACACTACACATACATGTACAAGCATATATATACACACCCCTCTGGGTTTTCTGCTATTTTCTTTCTAGTTCTTGTTCTTGTTTATTTCCTCTTATCTCCATGGGGAAGTGGAACAGAATTCTTCCTCCGTAAGCCATGCGTGTTGTAAGAGGCGACTAAAATGCCGGGAGCAAGGGGCTAGTAACCCCTTCTCCTGTATATATTACTAAATGTAAAAGGAGAAACTTTCGTTTTTCCTTTTGGGCCACCCCGCCTCGGTGGGATACGGCCGGTGTGTTGAAAGAAAGAATATATATATATATATATATATATATATATATATATATATATATATATATATATATATATATATATATATATATATATATATATATATATGTCGTGCCGAATATGTAAAACTGGTCAATTAGCAAGAACTCATTTAAAATTAAGTCCTTTCTAAAATTTTCTCTTATACGTTTAAAGATATATTTTTTTCATTAATGTTAATGTAAAAATTTTTAATTTTGCACCAAAAGAATCTTAGAAAACTTACCTAACCTTATTATAACAAGAACAATTTATTTTAGCCTAACCCAACTAAATATATTTTAGATTTGTTTACAATAATTTAATACTAAACAAACACAGTGAAATATATTTTTTTCGTTAGGTTCAGAATGATTTTGGCGAAATTATTGCATACACAAATTTTCACTTGTCCTATATGGCAAGATGAGCGTTGCTATTTAAGCCAAGATCGCAAGTTCTGCCTATTCGGCACGACATATATATATATATATATATATATATATATATATATATATATATATATATATATATATATATATATATATATATATAGTGTGTGTGTGTGTGTGTGTGTGTGTGTGTGTGTGTGTGTGTGTGTGTGTACTCACCTATTTGTACTCACCTATTTGTGGTTGCAGGGGTCGAGTCCTAGCTCCTGGCCCCGCCTCTTCACCGGTTGCTACTGGGCCCTCTCTCTCCCCGCTCCATGAGCTTTATCAAACCTCGTCTTAAAACTGTGTATGGTTCCTGCCTCCACTACGTCATTTTCTAGGCTATTCCACTGCCTTACAACTCTATGACTGAAGAAATACTTCCTACTATCTCTCTGACTCATTTGTGTCTTCAACTTCCAATTGTGGCCTCTTGTTTCTGTGTCCCCTCCCTGGAACATCCTGTCTTTGTCCACCTTGTCTATTCCACGCAGTATTTTATATGTCGTTATCATGTCTCCCCTGACCCTCCTGTCCTCCAGTGTCGTCAGGCCGATTTCCCTTAATCTTTCTTCATAGGACATTCCCCTTAGCTCTGGAACTAACCTTGTCGCAAACCTTTGTACTTTCTCTAGTTTCTTGACGTGCTTTATCAAGTGCGGGTTCCAAACAGGTGCTGCATACTCCAGTATGGGCCTGACATACACGGTGTACAGTGTCTTGAATGATTCCTTACTAAGGTATCGGAATGCTGTTCTCAGGTTTGCCAGGCGCCCATATGCTGCAGCAGTTATCTGATTGATGTGTGCTTCCGGAGACATGCTCGGTGTTATACTCACCCCAAGATCTTTCTCCTTGAGTGAGGTTTGCAGTCTTTGGCCACCTAGCCTATACTCTGTCTGTGGTCTTCTGTGCCCTTCCCCTATCTTCATGACTTTGCATTTGGCAGGATTAAATTCGAGAAGCCATTTGCTGGACCAGGTGTCCAGTCTGTCCAGGTCTCTTTGAAGTCCTGCCTGGTCTTCATCAGATTTAATTCTCCTCATTAACTTCACATCATCTGCAAACAGGGACACTTCTGAATCCAACCCTTCCGTCATGTCGTTCACATATACCAAAAATAGCACTGGTCCTAGGACCGACCCCTGTGGGACCCCGCTCGTCACAGGTGCCCACTGTGATACATCATTACGTACCATGACTCGTTGTTGCCTCCCTGTCAGGTATTCTCTGATCCATTGCAGTGCCCTTCCTGTTATATGCGCCTGATGCTCTAGCTTCTGCACTAATCTCTTGTGAGGAACTGTGTCAAAGGCCTTCTTGCAGTCCAAGAAGATGCAATCAACCCACCCCTCTCTCTCTTGTCTTACTTCTGTTATTTTATCATAAAACTCCAGAAGGTTTGTGACACAGGATTTGCCTTCCGTGAATCCGTGCTGGTTGGCATTTATACTCCTGTTCCGTTCCAGGTGCTCCACCACTCTCCTCCTGACAATCTTCTCCATAATTTTGCATACTATACACGTCAATGACACAGGTCTATAGTTTAGTGCCTCTTTTCTGTCTCCTTTTTTAAAAATGTGTATGTGTGTGTGTGTGTGTGTGTGTGTGTGTGTGTGTGTTAGGTAAGACACATATGCAACAGTTAGGTATCTTTATTATGAAACGTTTCGCCTACACAGTAGGCTTCTTCAGTCAAGTACAGAAAAGTTGATAGAAGCAGAAGATACTTGAAGACGATGTAATCAGTCCATCACCCTTAAAGTTTTGAGGTGGTCAGTCCCTCAGTCTGGAGAAGAGCATTGTTCCATAGTATGAAACAATATGGAGATGAAGTGACAGGATGGAGCTTTTTATAGCGCCAAGAGGTGAGACGTAGGCCACTAGGAGAGGTAAGAACTCAGATGTTGAGAGGTCAGGTCCCTCTCAAATCCAGCCGCTCTCACTAGTGGAAGTTGTCGAAGTTGATTGCAGGTCTGTACCAAGATACCCTTGTGTTGCAGTGTCTGACAGATTGAACATTAAAATGGTATAAAATACCGACAGGTTGTTAGGTAAGACACATATGCAAAAGTTACGTATCTTTATTATGAAACGTTTCGCCTACACAGTAGGCTAAGTACACAGAAGATACTTGCGAAATCAGTTAGGTATCTTACCTAACAACCTGTCGGTATTTTATACCATTTTAATGTTCAATCTGTCAGACACTGCAACACAAGGGTATCTTGGTACAGACCTGCAATCAACTTCGACAACTTCCACTAGTGAGAGCGGCTGGATTTGAGAGGGACCTGACCTCTCAACATCTGAGTTCTTACCTCTCCTAGTGGCCTACGTCTCACCTCTTGGCGCTATAAAAAGCTCCATCCTGTCACTTCATCTCCATATTGTTTCATACTATGGAACAATGCTCTTCTCCAGACTGAGGGACTGACCACCTCAAAACTTTAAGGGTGATGGACTGATTACATCGTCTTCAAGTAGTATCTTTTCTGCTTGACTGAAGAAGCTATCAAACGTTTCATCTGTACTTGACTGAAGAAGCCTACTGTGTAGGCGAAACGTTTCATAATAAAGATACCTAACTGTTGCATATGTGTCTTACCTAACAACCTGTCGGTATTTTATACCATTTTAATGTTCAATCTGTCAGACACTGCAACACAAGGGTATCTTGGTACAGACCTGCAATCAACTTCGACAACTTCCACTAGTGAGAGCGGCTGGATTTGAGAGGGACCTGACCTCTCAACATCTGAGTTCTTACCTCTCCTAGTGGCCTACGTCTCACCTCTTGGCGCTATAAAAAGCTCCATCCTGTCACTTCATCTCCATATTGTTTCATACTATGGAACAATGCTCTTCTCCAGACTGAGGGACTGACCACCTCAAAACTTTAAGGGTGATGGACTGATTACATCGTCTTCAAGTATCTTCTGCTTCTATCAACTTTTCTGTACTTGACTGAAGAAGCCTACTGTGTAGGCGAAACGTTTCATAATAAAGATACCTAACTGTTGCATATGTGTCTTACCTAACAACTTACTGCTGTCACCATGTCATAGAACTCCAGTAGGTTTGTGACACAGGATTTCCCGTCTCTGAAACCATGTTGGCTGCTGGTGATGAGATCATTCCTTTCTAGATGTTCCACCATTCTTCTCCTGACAATCTTTTCCATGATTTTGCATGCTATACATGTCAGTGACACTGGTCTGTAGTTTAGTGCTTCATGTCTGTCTCCTTTTTTAAAGATTGGGACCACATTTGCTGTCTTCCATGCCTCAGGCAATCTCCCTGTTTCGATAGATGTATTGAATATTGTTGTTAGGGGTACACATAGCGCCTCTGCTCCCTCTCTCAGGACCCATGGAGAGATGTTATCTGGCCCCATTGCCTTTGAGGTATCTAGCTCACTCAGAAGCCTCTTCACTTCTTCCTCGGTTGTGTGTACTGTGTCCAGCACATGGTGGTGTACCCCACCTCTCCGTCTTTCTGGAGCCCCTTCTGTCTCCTCTGTGAACACTTCTTTGAATCTCTTGTTGAGTTCCTCACATACTTCACGGTCATTTCTTGTTGTCTCTCCTCCTTCCTTCCTTAGCCTGATTACCTGGTCCTTGACGGTTGTTTTCTTCCTGATGTGGCTGTATAACAGCTTCGGGTCAGATTTGGCTTTTGCTGCTATGTCGTTTTCATATTGACGTTGGGCCTCCCTTCTTATCTGTGCATATTCGTTTCTGGCTCTACGACTGCTCTCCTTATTCTCCTGGGTCCTTTGCCTTCTATATTTCTTCCATTCCCTAGCACACTTGGTTTTTGCCTCCTTGCATCTTTGGGTGAACCATGGGCTCATCCTGGCTTTTTCATTATTCCTGTTACCCTTGGGTACAAACCTCTCCTCAGCCTCCTTGCACATTGTTGCTACATATTCCATCATCTCATTAACTGGCTTCCCTGCCAGTTCTCTGTCCCACTGAACCTCATTCAGGAAGTTCCTCATTCCTGTGTAGTCCCCTTTCCTGTAGTTTGGTTTCATTTGTCCTGGCCTTCCTGCTTCCCCCTCCACTTGTAGCTCTACTGTGTATTCGAAGCTCAAAACCACATGATCGCTGGCCCCAAGGGGTCTTTCATATGTGATGTCCTCAATATCTGCACTACTCAAGGTGAATACTAAGTCCAGTCTTGCTGGTTCATCCTCTCCTCTCTCTCTTGTAGTGTCCCTTACGTGTTGGTACATGAAGTTTTCCAGTACCACCTCCATCATCTTAGCCCTCCATGTATCTTGGCCCCCATGTGGCTCCAAGTTCTCCCATTCGATCTCCTTGTGGTTAAAGTCGCCCATGATCAGGAGCTTTGCCCTGCATGCATGAGCTCTTCTCGCCACTGCAGCCAGTGTGTCAACCATCGCTCTATTGCTCTCGTCATACTCTTGCCTTGGCCTCCTGCTGTTCTGTGGTGGGTTATACATCACTGCAATTATCACCTTGGGACCACCAGAGTGAAGCGTTCCCGCTATGTAATCACTTTCTTCTCCGCTGTCTCCTCTCTCCAGCTCATCAAAATTCCATCGGTGTTTGATCAGCAATGCCACTCCTCCACCCCCCCTGTTCCTTCTGTCTTTTCTCAGGATCTGGTATCCCGCTGGAAAGATGGCATCTGTTATCATACCTGTAAGCTTGGTTTCTGTGATCGCTATGATGTCTGGTGATGCCTCTTTGACTCTTTCGTGCCACTCCTCCCACTTGTTTGTTATTCCATCAGCGTTTGTGTACCATACCTTCAGTTTCCTTTCCAACACTGTGGTTTGGGGGGCCTGTGGGGGTGGGAGACCTGGTAGCATACTGTGGGATTCTATGGTTGGGGGTTGGGTGGAAGCTGTGGGTATGGATTGTATTGTGTGTTGGGATGGTGTGATAGGTTGTGGGGTTCTGAGGATAGTTGTGTGTGTGCTTGCCCTTGCTGCTCTGTTCTGCTCTGACTGACCTCTGCTGGTTCCATCCTTGTCTCCTTTCCTAGCTCCTTTCGCTTTTTTGTCCTCTCCCTCAGCTGCTGTCTCTCTGTTTGTGTTCTGTCTCTGTCTAGGAACACCTTCTTGTACTCTTCCGAGCTTTTCAACCGTGGTTTCTCTTGGAGGATCCTGTTCCGCACTGTTTCTGTCCTGAGAATCAGCTTGATCGGTCGGTTTCTCCCCTTCAAGTACCCCCCTATTCTCTGAAAATTTACAATCTCATCCATGTCTTCTCCCCCTATTTCCGTGATGATTTTCTCAATCTCCTTTCTTTCTTCCTGCCGTCTTTCAGTGTGTGTCCTTTCCTCTCTCTCCCGAAGCCCATGGATAATCACTGATTTTGCCCTTTCCTCCTCCCATTGCCTCTCCCTCTGTGACTCTGGTTCCTGTCTGTATGTGGTCATTTTCTCCCTTGATTTTTCCAGTGGCTCTTGGTAGCATGGTTGTGCCTCAGCATTCGACCTATCTCCCTCTCCATCTGCACCCATCTGCTCTTCCCTTCCACTCCCTGGCCCTTCTTTGCAGGCTGATATGACCTTAGCATAATTCATATCTCCTTCCTTCCTGTTCAGCCTCTCATCTTCGTATGGTGTGTCTTCTCTGGTCACTACCCCTGAGACTTGCTTCAGCCTGTTTACCTCAAATTCTAGGACCTTTACCCTGGCTACTGCAGTTTCGACTTGTGCCTCCCAATTCTTCGTCTCCTTCTCCAACCTCTTTTCCCATTTCACAGAGAGCTCTTTCTCCATTTTTTCAGAAAGCTCTCCTAATTTTCTCTCCCATTCTTGCTCTATCCTTTTCCACTGTTCCTCCATCCATTCCTCCCTACCAGTACCATTGTCATCTGATCCCTGATTCCTGCGAGTCCCAACCATTTTTTTTTTTTTTTAGTGAAAGAGAGAAAGAGAAAAAGAAAAAGGGGGAGAGAGTGAGAGATAGGGAGAGAGAGAAGGGGAGCCTAGAAGGAGGGGAAAAGAAGGGAAAAAGGGGGAGAAAGTGAGAGAGAGGGAAAAGGTAAGAGAGAGGGGGGAGTGACAAGGGAAGAGAGAGAGAGAGAGAAAAGAAAGAGAGAAGAAGAGAGAGAGGGAAGAGAGAGAAAGTGAGAGGAAGAGAGAGAAGAGAGAGAGGAGAGAGAGAGGAGAGAGAGAGAGAGAGAGAGAGAGAGAGAGAGAGAGAGAGAGAGAGGAGAGAGAGAGAGGAGAGAGAGAGAGAGAGAGAGAGAGAGAGAGAGAGAGAGGAGAGAGAGAGAGAGGAGAGGAGAGGGAGAGAGATGGGGGGGGGGGAAAGGAAGGGTTATAGGGTCACTTCACAGGAAGGTGTAAAATCCTGTATATGTGTGTGTGTGTGTGTGTGTCTGTATGTGTGTGTGTGTGTGTGTGTGTGTGTGTGTGTGTGTGTGTGTGTGTGTGTGTGTGTGTGTGTGTGTGTGTGTGTGTGTGTGTGTGTGTGTGTGTGTGTGCTACAGCTATTCAAGTGCCTAACAGCAGAGCTGTTCTCACCTAGTGTGTGTGCATATGTTTATGTAAACAGTCCTTATTTCCCACGTATGTACTACATATGTATTGTATATGTACCCGATCTCTTGGTTCCCACTGTACTGTCTTATGCGTTTAAAATTACGTTCAAAAATAAATACACTAGGCTTCGCCTATATGCCGCTACCTCTAAATTCTATTAAATGCCAGTAAATGCTGCTTATTCTAATTCTGATAGCTCGAGGAGAGTGACCCCCAATTCCAGCTAGAGACAGGTACTATTGACCCCATGCAACTCAAACTAGGTGAATATTACTTGCGGCTGGCAGTGGAGTAACGTTGCGGGTCTGTCCTGTCCCAGAAGTTGAAGATGTTTGATGCTTCTCGGTAATTTTTCCACTAACTTCCTGTATGCACTATAGTCTCTAGCTCTTCTAATTTTTTCACTCACTCACTGTATTTACTGACACATCTATACATATCTCTTATCTCCCTGGTCTTGAGTCGCACTTATTCTTCAAAATACCCCACTGCGTTATTATGGCAACACTATTTAGGCCTGACACAACCGTTCACCCTTCCAACGGCCCCCACTAAACACTCAGCCAATATTTCCTTTGTTTTCTTTTCTGTGATCACTTATATTTCCTTTTTTCGGGGCTTAAGTGATTATATGCACTCTTATGCGTGCACACGCCTATATCCCACACTCTATTCCTTATGGCACAGTCAGAAATTACCACCAAAACACGAGCTCAAACCGCGTGACTCCTCCACGAGTGTGTGTGTGTGTGTGTGTGTGTGTGTGTGTGTGTGTGTGTGTGTGTGTGTGTGTGTGTGTGTGTGTGTGTGTGTGTGTGTGTGTACTCACCTAGTTGTACTCACCTAGTTGAGGTTGCGGGGGTCGAGTCCGAGCTCCTGGCCCCGCCTCTTCACTGATCGCTACTAGGTCACTCTCCCTGAACCGTGAGCTTTATCATACCTCTGCTTAAAGCTATGTATGGATCCTGCCTCCACTACATCGCTTCCCAAACTATTCCACTTACTGACTACTCTGTGGCTGAAGAAATACTTCCTAACATCCCTGTGATTCATCTGTGTCTTCAACTTCCAACTGTGTCCCCTTGTTACTGTGTCCAATCTCTGGAACATCCTGTCTTTGTCCACCTTGTCAATTCCTCTCAGTATTTTGTATGTCGTTATCATGTCCCCCCTATCTCTCCTGTCCTCCAGTGTCGTCAGGTTGATTTCCCTTAACCTCTCCTCGTAGGACATACCTCTTAGCTCTGGGACTAGTCTTGTTGCAAACCTTTGCACTTTCTCTAGTTTCTTTACGTGCTTGGCTAGGTGTGGGTTCCAAACTGGTGCCGCATACTCCAATATGGGCCTAACGTACACGGTGTACAGGGTCCTGAACGATTCCTTATTAAGATGTCGGAATGCTGTTCTGAGGTTTGCTAGGCGCCCATATGCTGCAGCAGTTATTTGGTTGATGTGCGCTTCAGGAGATGTGCCTGGTGTTATACTCACCCCAAGATCTTTTTCCTTGAGTGAGGTTTGTAGTCTCTGGCCCCCTAGACTGTACTCCGTCTGCGGTCTTCTTTGCCCTTCCCCAATCTTCATGACTTTGCACTTGGTGGGATTGAACTCCAGGAGCCAATTGCTGGACCAGGTCTGCAGCCTGTCCAGATCCCTTTGTAGTTCTGCCTGGTCTTCGATCGAGTGAATTCTTCTCATCAACTTCACGTCATCTGCAAACAGGGACACCTCAGAGTCTATTCCTTCCGTCATGTCGTTCACAAATACCAGAAACAGCACTGGTCCTAGGACTGACCCCTGTGGGACCCCGCTGGTCACAGGTGCCCACTCTGACACCTCGCCACGTACCATGACTCGCTGCTGTCTTCCTGACAAGTATTCCCTGATCCATTGTAGTGCCTTCCCTGTTATCCCTGCTTGGTCCTCCAGTTTTTGCACCAATCTCTTGTGTGGAACTGTGTCAAACGCCTTCTTGCAGTCCAAGAATATGCAATCCACCCACCCCTCTCTCTCTTGTCTTACTGCTGTCACCATGTCATAGAACTCCAGTAGGTTTGTGACACAGGATTTCCCGTCCCTGAAACCATGTTGGCTGCTGTTGATGAGATCATTCCTTTCTAGGTGTTCCACCACTCTTCTCCTGATAATCTTCTCCATGATTTTGCATACTATACATGTCAGTGACACTGGTCTGTAGTTTAATGCTTCATGTCTGTCTCCTTTTTTAAAGATTGGGACTACATTTGCTGTCTTCCATGCCTCAGGCAATCTCCCTGTTTCGATAGATGTATTGAATATTGTTGTTAGGGGTACACATAGCGCCTCTGCTCCCTCTCTCAATACCCATGGGGAGATGTTATCTGGCCCCATTGCCTTTGAGGTATCTAGCTCACTCAGAAGCCTCTTCACTTCTTCCTCGGTTGTGTGCACTGTGTCCAGCACATGGTGGTGTGCCCCACCTCTCCGTCTTTCTGGAGCCCCTTCTGTCTCCTCTGTGAACACTTCTTTGAATCTCTTGTTGAGTTCCTCACATACTTCACGGTCATTTCTTGTTGTCTCTCCTCCTTCCTTCCTTAGCCTGATTACCTGGTCCTTGACTGTTGTTTTCCTCCTGATGTGGCTGTACAACAGTTTCGGGTCAGATTTGGCTTTCGCTGCTATGTCATTTTCATATTGTCTTTGGGCCTCCCTTCTTATCTGTGCATATTCGTTTCTGGCTCTACGACTGCTCTCCTTATTCTCCTGGGTCCTTTGCCTTCTATATTTCTTCCATTCCCTAGCACACTTGGTTTTTGCCTCCCTGCACCTTTGGGTAAACCATGGGCTCATCCTGGCTTTTTCATTATTCCTGTTACCCTTGGGTACAAACCTCTCCTCAGCCTCCTTGCATTTTGTTGCTACATATTCCATCATCTCATTAACTGGCTTCCCTGCCAGTTCTCTGTCCCACTGAACCCCGTTCAGGTAGTTCCTCATTCCTGTGTAGTCCCCTTTCTTGTAGTTTGGCTTCATTCGTCCTGGCCTTCCTGCTTCTCCCTCCACTTGTAGCTCTACTGTGTATTCGAAGTGTGTGTGTGTGTGTTTGTGTGTGTGTGTGTGTGTGTGTGTGTGTGTGTGTGTGTTTGTGTGTGTGTGTGTGTGTGTGTGTGTGTGTGTGTGTGTGTGTGTGTGTGTGTGTGTGTGTGTGTGTGTGTGTGTGTGTGTGTGTGTGTGTGTGTGTGTGTGTGTGTGTGTGTGTGTGTGTGTGTGTGTACTCACCTAGTTGTACTCACCTAGTTGAGGTTGCGGGGGTCGAGTCCGAGCTCCTGGCCCCGCCTCTTCACTGATCGCTACTAGGTCACTCTCCCTGAGCCGTGAGCTTTATCATACCTCTGCTTAAAGCTATGTATGGATCCTGCCTCCACTACATCGCTTCCCAAACTATTCCACTTACTGACTACTCTGTGGCTGAAGAAATACTTCCTAACATCCCTGTGATTCATCTGTGTCTTCAGCTTCCAACTGTGTCCCCTTGTTACTGTGTCCAATCTCTGGAACATCCTGTCTTTGTCCACCTTGTCAATTCCTCTCAGTATTTTGTATGTCGTTATCATGTCCCCCCTATCTCTCCTGTCCTCCAGTGTCGTCAGGTTGATTTCCCTTAACCTCTCCTCGTAGGACATACCTCTTAGCTCTGGGACTAGTCTTGTTGCAAACCTTTGCACTTTCTCTAGTTTCTTTACGTGCTTGGCTAGGTGTGGGTTCCAAACTGGTGCCGCATACTCCAATATGGGCCTAACGTACACGGTGTACAGGGTCCTGAATGATTCCTTATTAAGATGTCGGAATGCTGTTCTGAGGTTTGCTAGGCGCCCATATGCTGCAGCAGTTATTTGGTTGATGTGCGCTTCAGGAGATGTGCCTGGTGTTATACTCACCCCAAGATCTTTTTCCTTGAGTGAGGTTTGTAGTCTCTGGCCCCCTAGACTGTACTCCGTCTGCGGTCTTCTTTGCCCTTCCCCAATCTTCATGACTTTGCACTTGGTGGGATTGAACTCCAGGAGCCAATTGCTGGACCAGGTCTGCAGCCTGTCCAGATCCCTTTGTAGTTCTGCCTGGTCTTCGATCGAGTGAATTCTTCTCATCAACTTCACGTCATCTGCAAACAGGGACACCTCAGAGTCTATTCCTTCCGTCATGTCGTTCACAAATACCAGAAACAGCACTGGTCCTAGGACTGACCCCTGTGGGACCCCGCTGGTCACAGGTGCCCACTCTGACACCTCGCCACGTACCATGACTCGCTGCTGTCTTCCTGACAAGTATTCCCTGATCCATTGTAGTGCCTTCCCTGTTATCCCTGCTTGGTCCTCCAGTTTTTGCACCAATCTCTTGTGTGGAACTGTGTCAAACGCCTTCTTGCAGTCCAAGAAAATGCAATCCACCCACCCCTCTCTCTCTTGTCTTACTGCTGTCACCATGTCATAGAACTCCAGTAGGTTTGTGACACAGGATTTCCCGTCCCTGAAACCATGTTGGCTGCTGTTGATGAGATCGTTCCTTTCTAGGTGTTCCACCACTCTTCTCCTGATAATCTTCTCCATGATTTTGCATACTATACATGTCAGTGACACTGGTCTGTAGTTTAATGCTTCATGTCTGTCTCCTTTTTTAAAGATTGGGACTACATTTGCTGTCTTCCATGCCTCAGGCAATCTCCCTGTTTCGATAGATGTATTGAATATTGTTGTTAGGGGTACACATAGCGCCTCTGCTCCCTCTCTCAATACCCATGGGGAGATGTTATCTGGCCCCATTGCCTTTGAGGTATCTAGCTCACTCAGAAGCCTCTTCACTTCTTCCTCGGTTGTGTGCACTGTGTCCAGCACATGGTGGTGTGCCCCACCTCTCCGTCTTTCTGGAGCCCCTTCTGTCTCCTCTGTGAACACTTCTTTGAATCTCTTGTTGAGTTCCTCACATACTTCACGGTCATTTCTTGTTGTCTCTCCTCCTTCCTTCCTTAGCCTGATTACCTGGTCCTTGACTGTTGTTTTCCTCCTGATGTGGCTGTACAACAGTTTCGGGTCAGATTTGGCTTTCGCTGCTATGTCGTTTTCATATTGTCTTTGGGCCTCCCTTCTTATCTGTGCATATTCGTTTCTGGCTCTACGACTGCTCTCCTTATTCTCCTGGGTCCTTTGCCTTCTATATTTCTTCCATTCCCTAGCACACTTGGTTTTTGCCTCCCTGCACCTTTGGGTAAACCATGGGCTCATCCTGGCTTTTTCATTATTCCTGTTACCCTTGGGTACAAACCTCTCCTCAGCCTCCTTGCATTTTGTTGCTACATATTCCATCATCTCATTAACTGGCTTCCCTGCCAGTTCTCTGTCCCACTGAACCCCGTTCAGGAAGTTCCTCATTCCTATGTAGTCCCCTTTCTTGTAGTTTGGCTTCATTCGTCCTGGCCTTCCTGCTTCTCCCTCCACTTGTAGCTCTACTGTGTATTCGAAGCTTAAAACCACATGGTCACTGGCCCCAAGGGGTCTTTCATATGTGATGTCCTCGATATCTGCACTACTCAAGGTGAATACTAAGTCCAGCCTTGCTGGTTCATCCTCTCCTCTCTCTCTTGTAGTGTCCCTTACGTGTTGGCACATGTAGTGTGTGTGTGTGTGTGTGTGTGTGTGTGTGTGTGTGTGTGTGTGTGTGTGTGTGTGTGTGTGTGTGTGTGTGTGTGTGTGTGTGTGTGTGTGTGTGTGTGTGTGTGTGTGTATGTGTTTGTGTGTGTGTGTGTGTGTGTGTGTGTGTGTGTGTGTGTGTGTGTGTGTGTGTGTGTGTGTGTGTGTGTGTGTGTGTGTGTGTGTGTGTGTCTGTGTTTGTGTGTG
>NW_027198629.1:0-41769 GCF_038502225.1 Cherax quadricarinatus | reverse complement strand
CGCACCCTTCCTGTGTAGCTGTGGGAGGTCACAACACACCCCTCCAGTGTAGCGGTGGGAGAGAGGTCACAACACACCCCTCCTGTGTAGTTGTGGGAGAGAGGTCACAACACACCCCTCCTGTGTAGCTGTGGGAGAGAGGTCACAACACACCCCTCCACTGTAGCTGTGGGAGAGAGGTCACAACACACCCCTCCTGTGTAGCTGTAGGAGAGAGGTCACAACACACCCCTCCACTGTAGCTGTGGGAGAGAGGTCACAACACACCCCTCCTGTGTAGCTGTGGGAGAGAGGTCACAACACACCCCTCCTGTGTAGCTGTGGGAGAGAGGTCACAACACACCCCTCCTGTGTAGTTGTGGGAGAGAGGTCACAACACACCCCTCCAGTGTAGCTGTGGGAGAGAGGTCACAACACACCCTTCCTGTGTAGCTGTGGGAGGTCACAACACACCCCTCCAGTGTAGCGGTGGGAGAGAGGTCACAACACACCCCTCCAGGGTAGCTGTGGGGGAGGGGTCACAACACACCCCTCCTGTGTAGATGTGGTAGAGAGGTCACAACACACCCTGTGTAGCTGTGGGAGAGAGGGTCACAACACACCCCTCCAGTGTAGCTGTGGGAGAGAGGTCACAACACACCCCTCCTGTGTAGTTGTGGGAGAGAGGTCACAACACACCCCTCCTGTGTAGCTGTGGGAGAGAGGTTACAACACACCCCTCCTGTGTAGCTGTGGGAGGTCACAACACACCCTTCTAGTGTAGCTAGGGAGAGAGGTCACAACACACCCCTATTGTGTAGCTGGAGAGAGGGTCACAACACACCCCTCCAGTGTAGCTGTGAGAGAGAGGTCACAACACACCCCTCCACTGTAGCTGTGGGAGAGAGGTCACAACACACCCCTCCTGTGTAGCTGTAGGAGAGAGGTCACAACACACCCCTCTAATGTAGCTAGGGAGAGAGGTCACAACACACCCCTATTGTGTAGCTGGAGAGAGGGTCACAACACACCTATCCTGTGTAGCTGGGGAGAGGTGTCACAACACACCTCTCCCGTGTAGCTGGGAGAGAGGGTCACAACACACCCCCTCCTGTGTAGCTGGGGAGAGGGTCACAAAACACCCCTCTTGTGTAGCTGGAGAGAGCTGGGGAGAGGGTCACAACACTCCCCTCCTGTGTAGCTGGGGAGAGGTGTCACAACTCTCCCCTCCAGTGTAGCTGTGAGAGAGAGGTCACAGCATACCCCTCCTGTGTAGCTGTGGAGAGGGTCACAACACTCCCCTCCTGTGTAACTGGGGAGAGGTGTCACAGCACACCTCTCCTGTGTAGCTGGGAGAGAGGGTCACAACACCCCCCCTCCTGTTTAGCTGGGGAGAGGGCCACAACACACCCCTCCTGTGTAGCTGGGAGAGAGAGTCACAACACACCTCCTGTGTACCTGGGGAGAGGGTCGCAACACACCTCTTCTGTGTAGCTGGGGGAGAAGGGTCACAACACACCCCTCCTGTGTAGCTGGGAGAGAAAGAGGGGGTCACAACACACTCCTCTTGTGTAGCTGGCAGGGGGATCACAACACACCCCTCCTGTGTCTACCTACCTGGAGTCAACCTTGAGGGCTTTCCGGAGATCAACGCCCCCGCGTCCCGGTCCACGACCAGGCCTCCCAGTGAATGAGGCCCGGCCGATCCGGCACTGACTTTAGATATCTGTCTAGCTCCCTCATGAAGACAACCAGGGGTGTATTGGTAATGCCCCTTATGGCTGGTGGGAGGCTGTTGAACAGTCTTGGGCCCCGGACACTTTTCACTGGGGTTATGTTGCATCGCCTGCCAAGTCTTTTGCTTTCGTATGGAGTGATTTCTGTGTGCAGATTAGGAATCAGTCCTTCCAGAATCTTCCAGGTATAGATTATGATATATCTCTCTTGCCTGAGCTCCAGTGAGTACAAGTCAAGTGCTTCCAAGCGTTCCCAGTAGTTAAGGTGTTTGATGGAGCTTATACGTGTAGTAAAGGTTCTCTGTACATTCTCTAGATCTGCAATTTCACCTGGCTTGAATGGAGATGTTAATGTACAGCAGTACTCCAGCCTAGAGAGAATAAGTGATTTAAAAAGGATCATCATTGGCTTAGCATCTCTTGAATGTTCTCATTATCCATCCTATCATTTTCCTCGCAGATGTGATAGTGGCATTGTTGTGGTCGTTGAATATGAGATCCTCAGACATTACCACTTCCAGCTCCTTCACATTACTTTTCCACTCTGTGTGATTAGAGTTTTAGTATACAGAGTTCTAGTTATTATTTCCTCCAGTTTTCCATAACGGAGTAGTTTGAATTTGTCATCATTGAACATCATATTGTTCTCCGTTGCCCATTAGAAAACTTGGTTTATATCTTCTTGGAGATTTGCCGTGTCCTCAATGGATACCACTCTCATGCAGATCCTACACCCCTTCTGTGTAGTAGGGGGAGAGGGGTCACAAACACCCCTCCTATAACAATATATCCTAAAACTGTACGGGTAATTCCTATTTACATGATTTATGTGACCTCTAGTAGGGAGTGAAACGAGGAAAGTCTTATGTACGTGGAGAAGTAAACGTTGAGTGTCAGGAATATGGAGCAGCGAGCTGAAGTACTACCTCGCAGTGATATAAAATCAATCTCTCTCTCTCTCTCTCTCTCTCTCTCTCTCTCTCTCTCTCTCTCTCTCTCTCTCTCTCTCTCTCTCTCAGCGTCTGTGCTTACTCTCTGGTTTTTTACCTTCCCAAATTTTCATAAACTTAAAGTAGCTGGGAGAAGTGAATTCCGGTAGGTAATTATCTGATCTTTTCTGCATTATTTCAAGTCTTCACGTAGCCTTCCCTTGTCACTACCAGCTTTTTTCTCTTCAGTATTGTACTCACCTAAGTGTGGTTGCAGAGGTCGATACTCAGCTCCTGGCCCCCGTGTGTGTGTGTGTGTGTGTGTGTGTGTACTCACCTATTTGTACTCACCTATTTGTGGTTGCAGGGGTCGAGTCCTAGCTCCTGGCCCCGCCTCTTCACCGGTTGCTACTAGGCCCTCTCTCTCCCCGCTCCATGAGCTTTATCAAACCTCGTCTTAATACTGCGTATGGTTCCTGCCTCCACTACGTCATTTTCTAGGCTATTCCACTGCCTTACAACTCTATGACTGAAGAAATACTTCCTACTATCTCTCTGACTCATTTGTGTCTTCAACTTCCAATTGTGGCCTCTTGTTTCTGTGTCCCCTCCCTGGAACATCCTGTCTTTGTCCACCTTGTCTATTCCACGCAGTATTTTATATGTCGTTATCATGTCTCCCCTGACCCTCCTGTCCTCCAGTGAGGTCAGGCCGATTTCCCTTAATCTTTCTTCATAGGACATTCCCCTTAGCTCTGGAACTAACCTTGTCGCAAACCTTTGTACTTTTTCTAGTTTCCTGACGTGCTTTATCAAGTGCGGGTTCCAAACAGGTGCTGCATACTTTAGTATGGGCCTGACATACACGGTGTACAGTGTCTTGAATGATTCCTTACTAAGGTATCGGAATGCTGTTCTCAGGTTTGCCAGGCGCCCATATGCTGCCCATATGCTGTGTGTGTGCGTGTGTGTGTGTGTGTGTGTGTGTGTGTGTGTGTGTGTGTGTGCGTGTGTGCGTGTGTGTGTGTGCGTGTGTGCGTGTGTGTGTGTGTGTGTGTATGTGTGTGTGTGTGTGTGTGTGTGTGTGTGTGTGTGTGTGTGTGTGTGTACTCGCCTATATGGGGATGCTTGTGTCAATTTACATAAACGACATAGATGAGAGGATAAATAGCGACATTAGCAAATTTGCTGATGACACCAAAATAGGCCGTCCAATTCATTCTAATGAGGACACTAGAGCACTCCAGGATGATTTGAATAGCCTGATGCAGTGGTCGGAGAAGTGGCAGATGCAGTTTAATATTGACAAATGCAAAGCTCTAAACGTTGGACAGGTTAATAACCATGCCACATATAAACTAAATAATGTAGATCTTAATACTACTGATTGCGAAAACGATTTAGGAGTTCTGGTTAGCAGTAATCTAAAACTAAGACAACAGTGTATTAGTGTTCGCAATAAAGCTAACAGAATTCTTGGCTTCATATCTAGAAGTATAAATAATAGAAGTCCTCAGGTTGTTCTTTAACTCTATATATCCTTGGTTAGGCCTCATTTAGACTATGCTGCTCAGTTCTGGTCACCGTATTACAGAATGGATATAAATGCTCTGGAAAACGTACAGAGGAGGATGACAAAGATGATCCCATGTATCAGAAATCTTCCATATGAGGATAGATTGAGGGCCTTGAATCTGTACTCTCTCGAAAGGCGTAGAATTAGGGGGGATATGATCGAGATGTATAAATGGAAAACAGGAATAAATAAAGGGGATGTAAATAGCGTGCTGAAAATTTCCAGCCAAGACAGGAGTTGCAGCAATGGTTTCAAGTTAGAAAAATTCAGATTCAGGAAGGATATAGGAAAGCCCTGGTTTGGTAATAGAGTCGTGGATGAGTGGAACAAACTCCCAAATACAGTTATTCAGGCTAAAACGTTGTGTAGTTTTAAAAACGGGTTAGATAAATACATGAGTGGGTGTGGGTGGGTGTGAGTTGAACCTGACTAGCTTGTGCTGCTGGGTCTGGTGCCGTGCTCCTTCCTTGAGTGGAGGTGACCAGACTGGGGCACATGGACTTGCTCCGCATAGGTCAATAGGCCTGTTGCAGTGTTCCTTCTTTCTTATGTTCTTATGTTCTTTAACTTTTTTCCCGCCTTTTATATAGTCTATCTCTCTTAAGCCCAATCAGTTCCTTGATGTATTTTGCATGTTATAATGTCTCTCCTGGTTAATCTGCTTCTCCTTTTACCTCGAACACCATAGCTCTGGAACTTTCTCTTTGCACATCTCTACACTTTCTTCTGTTTCTTAATATGATTTATCAGGAGCGGGTTCCATACTGGTGCTGCGTACTCCAAGATGGACCTGATATATGTTATATAAATGACTATGAATGACATTTTGTTGAGATTCCTGAAGACTACGCTTAGATTTTCCAAATGAGCATTGGCTGTAGAGGTTATTCGGTTGATGTGTGTCTCCGGCTATTGTCGGAGGCACTATGTCACTATGCTCACCCCAAGATCTTTCTCTTTGAGTTAGTGTGCAGTTTTCCCCTCGAGACTTAGTTTTCTTGTCGCTTCCAAGACCTCATAACCTTGCATTTGTTGGGGTTCAGTTCAGGTAACCACTAATCTAACAGATCTTGCAGTTTGTCCACATCCGTTTCCAGTCCTTCCGTCCTCATCGGTTGTTATTCTCATTGACTCAGTCTCATCTGGTATATGATTCCCATATACCGGAAACAGTACTGGTCCTAATACCGATCCTTGCGAAACCCCGTGTGTTACTCCTCCCCATCTTTACATCTCTCCTCGGATAATCACTCTTTGTTTCTTTCATTTAGGAACTACTTGATCCACTAGAGTATATTCCACGTTATTCCTGCCTTCACGTCAAGGTAGTCTCTTATGAAATACTGTATCAAATGCCTTTTAAAGTCTGAAACCCACCTGTCCTTCACCTGTCTCACTTCTGTCACTTTGTCATAGATCTCCAATAGATTTGTAAGACAAGATTTTCCATCTCTAAACTCAGGCTGGTTACTGTTTATGAATCCACTTCACTCCAAGTGCTCTAGCACTGTCATTATTATCCACTATATTACCTTATATGTCCTACATGTCAGTGATGCTGGGCTGCAGTTCAACGCTTCCTGTCTATCTATTTAAGTATGAAGAATACATTTGCTGTCTTCCAGATCTTTGGCACATATCACATGTTTAATGCCTTGTTGTAGATCATAGCTTTGTGTGTGTGGTGTGTGTATGTGTGTGTATGTGTGTGTGTGTGTGTGTGTGTGTGTGTGTGTGTGTGTGTGTGTGTGTGTGTGTGTGTGTGTGTGTGTCAGTAGTTCTGCCTGAGTGAGTTTTACCGAGCATGTCTTGATATTGATGCACCCTAAGTAGCGGGGTTCCGTCTTTTGATCAAGAGTTTACAAGTGAAACCAGTGATCTTCTTGAAGAACAAGAGCACTTATTAGATAGCAGAGATACGACAACATGACGAAGGTATAAGTATAAGTGTGCAGCAAGTGAAGGCGCAGCTGGAACAGATGAAGATGTAAGTAGATTATCCCACCACAGAAAACCTAATGGAAGGGGAATTTAAGTATATTATCAAACTAAGCAAAACCTTAAGTGAGAGAGAATCATACGAGATAATAGCATGATCTGAGAACACAAGAATTTATTTACATATATCCACAGAATAAATTGCTTAAAAGAAATGATAGAATAAATCAAAATGTGATATATACACACTGAGAAAAGACTGGCATCTCAGAATATATACACTCAGAACTTACGTAAGAACTTACGTAGTGATGAACAGACTGCAGTCGTGACTCTCATGTAGTCGATAGTTTTATAAATGGAATAAACAACAGGTCATTACTATGGGATATTTATGTTCTTTAAATGGAGTTAAACCCAGCTGGGGTAGGCCAGCTGAGGCTTAACCATTTAACGGGACATTATCAGTCAAACACCACCGTCACGTGCACTTGTTCTGTTTCCTGACAGTCATGACTTCCACTATCACCACCTGACAGTCAAGCGTTCCACTATCACCACCTGACAGTCAAGAGTTCCACTATCACCACCTGACAGTCAAGTGTTCCACTATCACCACCTGACAGTCAAGCGTTCCACTATCACCACCTGACAGTCAAGAGTTCCACTATCACCACCTGACAGTCAAGCGTTCCACTATCACCACCTGACAGTCAAGCGTTCCACTATCACCACCTGACAGTCAAGCGTTCCACTATCACCATCTGACAGTCAAGCGTTCCACTATCACCACCTGACAGTCAAGAGTTCCACTATCACCACCTGACAGTCAAGCGTTCCACTATCACCACCTGACAGTCAAGCGTTCCACTATCACCACCTGACAGTCAAGCGTTCCACTATCACCACCTCACAGTCAAGAATTCCACTGCCACCACCTGACAGTCAAGAGTTCCACTATCACCACCTGACAGTCAAGAGTTCCACTGCCACCACCTGACAGTCAAGAGTTCCACTATCACTACCTGACAGTCAAGAGTTCCACTATCACCACCTGACAATCAAGAGTTCCACTGCCACCACCTGACAATCAAGAGTTCCACTATCACCACCTGACAGTCAAGAGTTCCACTATCACCACCTGACAGTCAAGAGTTCCACTATCACCACCTGACAATCAAGAGTTCCACTGCCACCACCTGACAGTCAAGCGTTCCACTATCACCACCTGACAGTCAAGAGTTCCACTATCACCACCTGACAGTCAAGAGTTCCACTGCCACCACCTGACTGTCAAGAGTTCCACTATCACCACCTGACAGTCAAGAGTTCCACTGCCACCACCTGACAGTCAAGAGTTCCACTATCACCACCTGACAGTCAAGAGTTCCACTGCCACCACCTGACAGTCAAGAGTTCCACTATCACCACCTGACAGTCAAGAGTTCCACTGCCACCACCTGACAGTCAAGAGTTCCACTATCACCACCTGACAGTCAAGAGTTCCACTATCACCACCTGACAGTCAAGAGTTCCACTGCCATCACCTGACAGTGATAAATTAGACACATGTGCAACTCTTGGGTATCTTTATTGAGGAAACGTTTCGGAACACAGTGGCTTCGTCAGTCCATACAAAGGAGAAACTTGAAGAACAGGAGGAGAATGAGGTAATCAGTCCCTCAACCTTGAGTCGATGTGGTCAGTCCATCAATCTTGAATAGAATACCGCAGATGAGCGGAGAAGCAGCTTATAAACCGTAGGCAGGAGAGGTGCAGCAGTCGTAGGTGGTGTCACATTTGTCCAATGTGGAAGTAGGTCGTGCCCAAGGGAAATGTTACGTGTTTATGATAAATTAATATACCACTTTATGGTTAGTATTTACGATTTCTCGTAGTAGTAAGCCAGATTATACTTGTTTGTGATGTAATCAACTCGGGAGCGTGAAGATATGATAGAAACGTGCACACAGGTACTGTGTAACGAGATCCATTATCGATAACTTTTCGCCTCGCGCAATGGACTTTTTCGAGTCAGTGACTTGAAAAAGCCCACTGATACTGCGTGGGCTAAATAATGACAATAAAAAATCTCATTACACCACATTTGTGTCTGTTTTCAACATGTCGTTATTATATACCATTTCTCTCCTTGAAGACAGGTTGCTAAGCTGCTGGCTGTCACCTTCCAGCAGCCACCACTACCCCTACTAAGCCACCCCTGTAAAGCCACCCCTGTAAAGCCACCCCTGTAAAGCCACCTTTATCAAACCACTATCCCTGTCAAGCTACACCTGTCAAGCCACTACCCCTGCCAAGCCACCATTGCCAAGCCACTACCGCTGCCAAGCCACTACCGCTGCCAAGCCACTACCCCTGTTAAGCCACGACCCCTGCCAAGCCACCCCTGCCAAGCCACTACCGCTGCCAAGTCACCCCTGTCAAGCCACTACCGTTGCCAAACCACTACCGCTGCCAAGCCACCCCTACCAAGCCACTACCCCTGCCAACCCACTACCGCTGTCAAGCCACTACCGCTGCCAAGCCACCCCTGTCAAGCCACTACCGCTGCCAAGCCACTACCGCTTCCAAGTCACCCCTGTGAAGCCACTGCCGCTGCCAAGCCACTACCGCTGCCAAGCCACCCCTGTCAAGCCACTACCGCTCCCAAGCCACCCCTGTGAAGCCACTACCGCTGCCAAGTCACCCCTGTCAAGCCACTACCACTGCCAAGTCAATACCGCTGTCAAGCCACTACCGCTGCCAAGTCACCCCTGTCAAGCCACTACCGCTGCCAAGCCACTACCCCTGCCAAGCCACTACCGCTGTCAAGCCACTACCGCTGCCAAGCCACCCCTGTCAAGCCACTACCGCTGACGAGCCACTACCGCTGCCAAGTCACCCCTGTGAAGCCACTTCCGCTGCCAAGCCACCCCTGTGAAGCCACTACCGCTGCCAAGCCACCCCTGTCAAGCCACTACCGCTGTCAAGCCACTACCGCTGCCAAGCCACTACCGCTGCCAAGCCACTACCGCTGCCAAGCCACTACCGCTGTCAAGCCACTACCGCTGCCAAGCCACCCCTGTCAAGCCACTACCGCTGTCAAGCCACTACCGCTGCCAAGCCACTACCGCTGCCAAGCCACTACCGCTGTCAAGCCACTACCGCTGCCAAGCCACTACCGCTGTCAAGCCACTACCGCTGCCAAGCCACTACCGCTGTCAAGCCACTACCGCTGCCAAGCCACCCCTGTCAAGCCACTACCGCTGCCAAGCCACTACCGCTGTCAAGCCACCCCTGCCAAGCCACTACTGCTGCCAAGCCACTACCGCTGCCAAGCCACCCCTGCCAAGCCACTACCGCTGCCAAGCCACCCCTGCCAAGCCACTACCGCTGCCAAGCCACCCTTGCCAAGCCACTACCGCTGTCAAGCCACTACCGCTGCCAAGCCACCCCTGCCAAGCCACTACCGCTGTCAAGCCACTACCGCTGCCAAGCCACCCCTGCCAAGCCACTACCGCTGTCAAGCCACTACCGCTGCCAAGCCACCCCTGCCAAGCCACTACCGCTGCCAAGCCACCCCTGCCAAGCCACAACCGCTGCCAAGCCACCCCTGCCAAGCCACTACCGCTGCCAAGCCACCCTTGCCAAGCCACTACCGCTGTCAAGCCACTACCGCTGCCAAGCCACCCCTGCCAAGCCACTACCGCTGTCAAGCCACTACCGCTGTCAAGCCACTACCGCTGCCAAGCCACTACCGCTGCCAAGCCACTACCCCTGCCAAGCCACTACCGCTGTCAAGCCACTACCGCTGTCAAGCCACTACCGCTGCCAAGCCACTACCCCTGCCAAGCCACTACCGCTGCCAAGCCACTACCCCTGCCAAGCCACTACCGCTGCCAAGCCACTACCCCTGCCAAGCCACTACCGCTGCCAAGCCACTACCCCTGCCAAGCCACTACCGCTGTCAAGCCACTACCGCTGTCAAGCCACTACCGCTGTCAAGCCACTACCGCTGCCAAGCCACTACCGCTGCCAAGCCACTACCCCTGCCAAGCCACTACCGCTGTCAAGCCACTACCGCTGTCAAGCCACTACCGCTGCCAAGCCACCCCTGCCAAGCCACTACCGCTGTCAAGCCACTACCGCTGCCAAGCCACCCCTGCCAAGCCACTACCGCTGTCAAGCCACTACCGCTGCCAAGCCACCCCTGCCAAGCCACTACCGCTGTCAAGCCACTACCGCTGCCAATCAACCATGCAACAATATTCAGTAGTATAACGTTAATATTCAGCAGGTTTAGGATTCGAATAAAGGCACAGCAATTTGCTTTAAAAATTGTGACAATTACCTTCCGTGAGACCACAACCAAAACCACTCGGAACAAAACCCATCTAGTACAAATGCCACTTAGTAAGAAAACCACTTAAGGATTATTTACATTCTAACCGAATATAATTAAACAGAAACAGCCTGGTTGACCAGGCAAGCACCAGACGAGCCTGGCTCAGGGCTCCGAGAGTAAAAGACTCTTGGAACTCATCAAATGTGTAGGTAAAGGTATAACCTAACCTAATCTAACATAACCTAGTCAAATCTTCCATAATCTCACCTAATGAGACCTAACCTACTCTAACCTAACCTAACGTATTGATTTAACTAAACTTAATAGGTGGCTGAAGACAGGCTGAAACTTCAGTCTTTTTTTGCATTAAGACCAAGTGGTTATTATCCGGGAATGAGTTTAGTCCAAAGTGATGTTCGGCTGAACCTCTCCTTTTGTTGTGTGATGGCTGGTTGAGGTTCATAGCCGGGGTAGAAGCCCCCAGTAACCATCATTACTGGTGAGTTGTTTGCTTGAGGACCTAACAATCTCTAAGAGTAATATTATATTATATTAACAATGGCGTGTAGATAAAGATCCTTCGCAATATATTTCAACCTGAAACTGGGGCAGTCATTTAGGGCAATTGTAATCCGCTCACCCGTGAAGTCTGGCTAACCACACAGCCTCTTACGCTGACTCTCCCAGTACGCACTTCTCGTCTTCTTTATAACAGAATACAAGTGCTTCAGGACGGTGCTCTTGGAAGACGGCATTCGACAAGAATATAAGTTACAGCACCTTGGTTGGAGCTATCTCAGCTGCGCCAGCTGCGCTGCAAGTAATCAAGTGCCGCACACTAATTGTTGATGAGACCGCGTATGTTCTCAGTGATGCCAACTTTGTTGAGGAGGCGAGTTGTTAATATTTTGATAGTCTAAATATTTTTTTTGCTGTGTATTTATTCTTCTTCCAAACTTATGAGCTATATTAACTATTGGAGTAAGATACCAAAGTGGTATCTTACTCCAAGTGGTATTAGAACATTTTTTCTTTTTAAAGGAACATAACGGCCGTTAGGGGATTTATCAGTCTATTACAGAAAGTAAAGTAGACCGAGCATATACAGTATACCTGGCACAAGGTGAGGGAGGCTACATGTGGGGCCTGGGGCTACGTAATGACTGTGTCTGGTTTAATCAGGTTGATCCTGGAGACAACATCTGAAATCATAACACTGCCAGAACTTTGTATGATGTTATTGTCACTGGTGCTAAGATAAAATTTTAAACTACACCTGAGCTGCTGGTCAGTTTTTTTGAAGTTCATGAGATTTTTGTTGGAATTTTGGTGAATAATTTAGGCTTTGTAATTTTATTTTAAATTACATAAGTAGGTTGTAACATGTTCCCTGAAACTTGACTAACAGGAAGAATTAAAAAGTACGGTGGGTGTTGCAGTTTATTAAAAGCTTGATACTTGTAGCTATATTTCTCTTTGAGGATACTACAGGTAGAAATCCTAAATACTCTCATAAAAGTATCCTATAATAACACCTCTGTTTATCATCACATAATGATGTGACAAGAAGTGTAACAGGTCAACTTTGTTACTTGGCTTCCTGTACACCTTAATTAAACTGGTGAACTTGAATGAAGGTTCTACAGAGTGCATTTTTTTTTTTTTTGGAGTTAAGTGGTGTGGAATCACCAGGGAACGATGGCTAGGATATCGTCCATGTAATTCAGCCACGTTGCTCCACTGGAGAACTGTGGTTATATTTCTTCTCCAGCTGTTCCATATACAGGTTATCCAGGACAACAATGAGTGTCGATTTCATGGTCATCTCAAAGGATTGCCTGACGACGAAATCCTTACCTGGAAGAGAAAGATGTAGGTTGTTAGTGACCTTTTTGGCAGATTAGAGCGATGACAGATGTAGAAGGAACCCCAGTAAAAAAATGATGGGATGTCATAACTAAGGAATTTTTGTTCTTGATGTCAGCGTTCTTAATTCTGTCTAATAAATCACTTAGTGCTTGAGGTGAGCGGAACTGATAGTGGCTGGAAGTTTTAATAGATTTTGTGCCCAAATTCCCGCTGGTCTGTGTGGTGCCATGACGATGCCGGAGGAGACAGGTCATAGTGGTAACCCATACTTGTGTGCCTGTCTCGGGTTGTTAGTAAACAGAGATTTTTTTTTATCTTGCTCTATGTGTTTCAAGACTTGAGTGTTAGTGAAGAAGAGTGTCATCAATATGTCCCTATCGTGGACAGAGAGGCTGGTAGGCAATGACCACAGGCCTACATTTTTGAGGCCCTGAAGCTTGAGCTGTTATGGGTGCCATCTTCGCAACTAGCAGCGGCTGGTCTACATGATTCTTGAATAACCTTTTAATTTTTATTTTAACTATTGTATTGAATTACACTACAATAATAATATCATTATTTAAAAAAAACCTTCTCATACAGTAGACTCAAAATTTTTAACCAATGTGGACTAAAGTGGCTACTGGGGCCCCTCTGGGATTAGGGGCCCTGAAGCTTAATTAAGCCTCATTAGTTTCACAGTAGATCTGTCCCTGCTGGTATGTGTCTCTTTGTGGTACCAGCAATGATATACAAGACCAACAAATTGATGAATAAGACACATGTGCGACACCTGGGCATCTCTTCTGAAAACGTTTCTCCATCCAGTGTTCTTTATCGCTCCAACACAGGTTAACTGAAGGTCTTGAAACTGCAGACAGCAGAAGACGTGGCAATCAGTCCCTCAGCCTCGATGAAGGTGTTCATCATCGTAGTCTCGATTCATCCTGACTACGGTTAGAAATAAATGGTATCAAATACCGACACAATGGAAATATAAACACATATGCAGTATAATGTGATTCTATACTGACAACGTTTCGCCCACACAGTGGGCTTTATCAAGTCAATAAAGGACCACATTATACTTCATATGTGTTTATATTTCCATTGTTTCGGTATCTTATACCATTTATTTCCATCGTGTCAAACACTGCAGTAGAAATGGATCCTTCACACAGAGAATACCTGGATCTTCTTCTAAAAGCTTACTCCCTTCGCAATAAACACAGTTTTCTTCGTGACTGCATCCAAGAAATGGTCTTACCAAGATCTACTCCTCCTCAAATTGCCAACATCAAACCTCCTTTCTCCGCAACAGCTCGAACCTACCTTGAAGAATGTGCAGATGACTTAAACAATGCTTTTGTCCAAGCCAGAACACCAGGCACGTCACTCCGGGGCAACAGGAACAGACGCACCGCCGAAATCATTCAGATCTGTTTTTGACTTGATAAAGCCCACTGTGTGGGCGAAACGTTGTCAATAAAGGATCACATTATACTGCATATGTGTTTATATTTCCAAGACTACGGTTAGGTTGGATTAGTTTAGGTCACACAAACATAAAAAAATCGTTTATTTAACCACAAGAAACTTTAGACAAAAATAAATCTGGCAACGAGGCTGTCTAGGAAAAGTTTGAAACAATGAATTGATGACGTTTATCTTTCTTGGTGCGAGACTGACCTGCCATCCCCACAACCTCTCTCTCTCTCTCTCTCTCTCTCTCTCTCTCTCTCTCTCTCTCTCTCTCTCTCTCTCTCTCTCTCGCTCTGGAAAGATGGGCCTGAAACCATAACTTGATGGGATCATTCTCTTCAGGCGTACCACTGAGCTACTGGTGCCCTGTAGCTCAGTGGTACATCTTTCAGCGAGACGAGACTTGTGAACAAGTCCCCATGCATGCACCTCTTGCTCCTGTTCACCTAGCAGTAAACAGATGTCCAAGACACATGCGCAACACTTGCTATCTTTATTGTCGAAACGTTTCGCCTGCACAGGAATCTTCATCAATCAAATACAGAGATTATTATAATGCTCGAAACAGTAGAAGTGGAACGGTATTGTTTGAGGTAATCCGTTCCTCTTCACTACTTCTGTATTCAGTATTATTACCTCTGTATTGGACTGATGAAGCCTGCTGGGCTGGAAAAAACTTTTCGGTTATAAAAATACGTAGCGTTGCACATGCGTCTTACAATCAACTTGTCGGTATTGTATACCATTTATCATAATGGTTACGTAAAATGTTAGTCGATTGTTGTGGGTGGCATTAAGGGTAGACAGGGTGAAAGTATGCCTCAGATATGTCTGGGCTTTGAAATATGCTGAAGTAGGATGAAAGTTACTGGTTTGTTAGTTGAAATGTAAAAAAATAATGATATCTAAACGTCCTTGCGGTCTCTGGAAGTCTCCGAAGTCATGCACTTTAGCCTCTTCCACCATCAACCAACTCAGGCAGTTAGCGAGATGAATTACTACTCCTTGTTATGATATATCACACAAAGGCTTCTTTGTGTATTGTTGAGCCCGTTACTCTGAGGCTGAATTTATATTTCCCTCGTCACAGCAGACCCTGGAGGATGGATCAAAGTAGAGATAACTAAACTAAAAAAAAATGAAGAAATGCAGCACCTGATGTATTTCCCTGTAAAACTGATCAAAGTAGAGATAAGCAAAAAATTAAACACCGCACTTATTTCTTTGCAAATTACGTCAGTGTTTGTGATTGTTACATGTGATATGACTATGACTCACGAAATCGTAATGACACGATTGCAAACAAACCATACCACGGGCGGGATTGAACCCGCGGTCAGAGAGTCTCAAAACTCCAGACCGTCGCGTTAGCCACTGGACCAACTAGCCACAATGTGGTCACAGTGGTGCCTATGCTAACCTTCCTATGGTGTAGAAATATACCTAGTTGGATGAATCTTATTGTGGCTAGCTGGTCCAGTGGCTAACGCGACGGTTTGGAGTTTTGAGACTCTCTGACCGCGGGTTCAATCCCGCCCGTGGTATGGTTTGATATGACTATAGCTGAGACCTGACATGAGGGAGAATGCTTGACAAGAGTGTGACACTTGACAAGCTCTGGCACTTGACTTCCACTAACTGTACTGCCAACACAGCTGTACTTCATTTATATCCCTGCCTACTTTGTACAAAATTATTGACTGTAATCTGATGGACAAAAAAGGACTTACATGCACCTCAGGTGTGTCACTGTCTACCTGGGGGTCTTGGTGTCTTTTACTGGTGGCAGTGTTAACACTGCATGTTGATAAACTTGTGTCTTGTTTAATGTATCCCTAACTTCAAAGCCCACTCTTGGCGTGTGAATTTCGGCTTAAGTTCAGAAAGTTCACTGATCCCTTAAATTAGTCTCGGTGCTTAACTCAGTGACTCAGATGAAAAAGCACAAGATAAATAGAGGTGCCTGGTATTCTCTTGCTAATACGTTCAGGGAACAGTACTAAATTAATAGCATTCTGTCCTCTCTGGATCGTAACAGAAGACTAATGCCCTCAGGCACTTCAACAGCCTGGCCTACGCACGCTGGCTCTGCCCTGGGGAATTGTTGCCAACTACTCGAAATAATGAGAGCTAATTAAGCGCTCTCAGCACGTCTGAACGTCATTTACTATGACATAAAACTCATCAATCTTCCGAGTTCTAGTAACAAATAGACCTCATATTGCAACAGTCACTTGCTAGGTAGATGACTGGATGACTTAGCACATGACAGTAAAGTGTGACGTGAAGGAACTGTTGTACCCCTCATTTACTCGCTCCTTCCCCCCGGCAGACCTGGTATAGCGGTCACAGGCCTCCTTGAATTCCCGTGTATCAGTGTCCACAAAGGATTCTGGTACACGGTAATTCAAAAGTTCCCACAGTCACTACAACAATGTACAACTCGCCCACAAATTAGAGATGGAAAACGTCGTTTAGTATAAGCGACTCTTTAGTCTTCTTCTAGTTCCTTTTTTACTACACAGGTCAAAAGTGTAATGACAGGTGCCAGCCTTCACTGCATGCAGATTACACCTCAAAACAGTTGTGTATTATATAACAGCATTTGTCATTTGCACATTAAACCCGCATATCTTCCAGTAATTATTATTATTATAAGCGAGGGCAATTTTTTTACACCAATGTAGGAAGCTTCCGACTCAGGAAGCTAACTACTCATAATGTGTCAGGATACATAAGAACATAAGAAAGGAGGAACACTGCAGGAGGCCTGTTGGCCCACACTAGGCAGGTCCTTTACAATTCATCCCACTAACAAAACATTTGCCCAACCCAATTTTCAATGTTACCCAAGAAATAAGCTCTGATGTGCAAGTCCAACTCAAATCCAACCCCTCTCACTCATGTACTTATCCAACCTAAATTTGAAACTACTCAAAGTCCTAGCCTCAATAACCCAACTAGGTAGAGTGTTCCACTCATCAACTACCCTATTTCCAAACCAATACTTTCCTATGTCCTTTCTAAATCTAAACTTATCTAATTTAAATCCAATACTGTGGGTTCTCTCTTGGAGAGATATCCTCAAGACCTTATTAATATCCCCTTTATTAATACCTACCTTCCACTTATACACTTTGATCAGGTCTCCCCTCATTCTTCGTCTAACAAGTGAATGTAATTTAAGAGTCTTCAATCCTTCTTCATAAGGAAGATTTCTAATGCTATGTATTAATTTAGTCATCCTACACTGAATGTTTTCTAACGAATTTATGTCCATTCTGTAATATGGAGACCAGAATTGAGCTGCATAATCTAGGTGAGGCCTTACTAATGATGTATAAAGCTGCAGTATGACCTCTGGACTTCTGTTGCTTACACTTCTTGATATAAATCCCAGTAATCTATTTGCCTTATTACGTACGCTTAGGCATTGCTGTCTTGGTTCAAGGTTGTTGCTCACTATAACCCCCAAGTCCTTTTTGCAATCTGTATGGCTAAGTTCTACATCATTTAACTTATAAGTGCTAGGGTTATGGACACTCCCGAGCTTCAGAACCTTGCATTTATCTACACTGAACTGCATCTGCCACTTTTCTGACCAAGAATAGAGTTTGTTTAAATCCTCCTGAAGTTCCCAAACATCTACGTTTGAATCAATTATCCTACCTATCTTTGTGTCATCGGCGAATTTGCTCATATCACTAGTAATTCCCTCATCAAGATCATTGATATATATTATAAACAACAACGGGCCCAAGACTGATCCCTGTGGAACGCCACTTGTTACAGATCCCCACTCGGATTTAACCCCATTTATGGAGACTGTTTCCTGTCTGTGAGCCATGACTCGATCCACGAGAGCACTTTTCCCCCAATGCCATGAGCTGCCACTTTAACAGTCTTTGGTGCAGAACTCTATCAAAAGCCTTACTAAAATCTAAGTAAATAATATCAAATTCTTAATCGTGGTCAACATCCTCAAAAGCTTTACTGAAGAAAGTTAATAAATTAATTAGACAAGACCAGCCGGCGCTTATTACTACATTGAGTGCTGTTGCTCGCTACTTTTTTTTTTTTGCCTCTGTCTGGTGTCTTCCGGGATGTGAATCCCCTATTTCCCGGCGGCAAGGGGTGAGGTGATAATGTTAGTAATTACTGGGCTGTGTTGTGGTGGCCACCGCTGGGGACCGTCCACTGGGGAGCCTCGGGATATTCATTTGTTATGGTATTTTGTGGTGCGTCTGACGCTGGGACGGTCCCCCGGCCTCATTACTTCCATGGTAATGAGGAGTTAGTGGCACACCTTGATAATTACTTCCCGATGATAAGGTAGCCAGCCTGCGTCCCCTCGGCTGGGGTTGGTTGCTCTGCAACCAACAAAGTCGTCGACCAATGCATTTAAGACCAAGGTAAGGAAAAAAAAAAAAAGGTAAAACTCGAGCTGTAGACTATGATCAATGATGTTCATCACTGCTACTCTGTGTTACCCTGACCTTCAGTATAGTTATACCAAGAGTATACACGATGGTAGGTGGTGTATCATCTGGTTTAGTATAAACCTTGGTAATAGATATCGACGAATTGGTTTAGAAAGACACGTGAGCAAACACTAGGATATATGTCCTAGTGTTTCCTGACTTTTCTTTTTGAACCATCATCTGGTGTCCCTTCGGAGGGTGAATAGGCTTTAAACTGGGCAAACTAGAACAGACATTGGCTGCATACAACGACAGGCGGGCAACCTCATCTCCCGCTTAAGTAATTGTTAGAGTGCAGTCACTGGTGTGGCCATGGTATTGAGGAAACGTTAAGTGGTTCACTGAAGTAGAAGTTCCATAGCAAGAGTCATTCGTTGACCAGGACTCTCAAGATTCATTCTCTGATCAGGACTCTCAAGACTCATTTGTTGACCACGACTCTCAATAGTCATTCTTTGACTAGGACTCTCAGGAGTCATTCGTGACCAGAACTCTCATGAGTCATTCTTGACTCAGCATACGACATATGTCAGGTCCATCTTGTAACATGAATGTCAGGTCTGTCTTGTAACATGCAACGCCAGCATAAATCCCTCACCTAGTAAAGATTAGTTTTTACATCCAAAGCAGCAAATTTATTGCGCACCGCTCATCCATCCGATGGACGGCAGCGCAAGAACATGTGGATACACAAAATATCTAGAAACTTGGCTCCAAAAAGGATTAGCAAAAATGTACATGCTTTACGTTCTTTTATTAGCACAAAGAAAGCAGATTTTTCTTTTTATAAGGTAAGGTTATGGTTCCTAACTCCATTTAGAAGCTTAGAGCTGTTACCTACATCAGCTCATTTGAATGACCACTGATTCTCATATACTGGAAGGAATTTTTCTTCAGTATATTTGTTTAACATGAAAAAACTATAGCGAAGTAGGTGAGGCAAATGCTCTTGAAGGAAACTGTAGTGCTCTTGAAGGAAACTGTAGTGCTCTTGAAGGAAACTGTAGTGCTCTTGAAGGAAACTTGTAGTGCTCTTGAAGGAAACTGTAGTGCTCTTGAAGGAAACTGTAGTGCTCTTGAAGGAAACTTGTAGTGCTCTTGAAGGAAACTGTAGTGCTCATGAAGGAAACTGTAGTGCTCTTGAAGGAAACTGTAGTGCTCTTGAAGGAAACTGTAGTGCTCTTGAAGGAAACTTGTAGTGCTCTTGAAGGAAACTGTAGTGCTCTTGAAGGAAACTGTAGTGCTCTTGAAGGAAACTGTAGTGCTCTTGAAGGAAACTTGTAGTGCTCTTGAAGGAAACTGTAGTGCTCTTGAAGGAAACTGTAGTGCTCTTGAAGGAAACTGTAGTGCTCTTGAAGGAAACTGTAGTGCTCTTGAAGGAAACTTGTAGTGCTCTTGAAGGAAACTTGTAGTGCTCTTGAAGGAAACTGTAGTGCTCTTGAAGGAAACTGTAGTGCTCTTGAAGGAAACTGTAGTGCTCTTGAAGGAAACTTGCAGTGCTCTTGAAGGAAACTGTAGTGCTCTTGAAGGAAACTTGCAGTGCTCTTGAAGGAAACTTGCAGTGCTCTTGAAGGAAACTGTAGTGCTCTTGAAGGAAACTGTAGTGCTCTTGAAGGAAACTGTAGTGCTCTTGAAGGAAACTGTAGTGCTCTTGAAGGAAACTTGTAGTGCTCTTGAAGGAAACTGTAGTGCTCTTGAAGGAAACTGTAGTGCTCTTGAAGGAAACTTGTAGTGCTCTTGAAGGAAACTGTAGTGCTCTTGAAGGAAACTGTAGTGCTCTTGAAGGAAACTGTAGTGCTCTTGAAGGAAACTTGCAGTGCTCTTGAAGGAAACTGTAGTGCTCTTGAAGGAAACTGTAGTGCTCTTGAAGGAAACTTGTAGTGCTCTTGAAGGAAACTGTAGTGCTCGTGAAGGAAACTTGCAGTGCTCTTGAAGGAAACTTGCAGTGCTCTTGAAGGAAACTGTAGTGCTCTTGAAGGAAACTGTAGTGCTCTTGAAGGAAACTTGTAGTGCTCTTGAAGGAAACTGTAGTGCTCGTGAAGGAAACTTGCAGTGCTCTTGAAGGAAACTTGCAGTGCTCTTGAAGGAAACTTGCAGTGCTCTTGAAGGAAACTTGCAGTGCTCTTGAAGGAAACTTGCAGTGCTCTTGAAGGAAACTTGCAGTGCTCTTGAAGGAAACTGTAGTGCTCTTGAAGGAAACTTGTAGTGCTCTTGAAGGAAACTTGTAGTGCTCTTGAAGGAAACTGTAGTGCTCTTGAAGGAAACTTGCAGTGCTCTTGAAGGAAACTTGCAGTGCTCTTGAAGGAAACTGCAGTGCTCTTGAAGGAAACTTGCAGTGCTCTTGAAGGAAACTGTAGTGCTCTTGAAGGAAACTGTAGTGCTCTTGAAGGAAACTGTAGTGCTCTTGAAGGAAACTGTAGTGCTCTTGAAGGAAACTTGTAGTGCTCTTGAAGGAAACTTGCAGTGCTCTTGAAGGAAACTTGCAGTGCTCTTGAAGGAAACTTGCAGTGCTCTTGAAGGAAACTTGCAGTGCTCTTGAAGGAAACTGTAGTGCTCTTGAAGGAAACTTGTAGTGCTCTTGAAGGAAACTTGTAGTGCTCTTGAAGGAAACTGTAGTGCTCTTGAAGGAAACTTGCAGTGCTCTTGAAGGAAACTTGCAGTGCTCTTGAAGGAAACTACAGTGCTCTTGAAGGAAACTTGCAGTGCTCTTGAAGGAAACTGTAGTGCTCTTGAAGGAAACTGTAGTGCTCTTGAAGGAAACTGTAGTGCTCTTGAAGGAAACTGTAGTGCTCTTGAAGGAAACTTGTAGTGCTCTTGAAGGAAACTTGCAGTGCTCTTGAAGGAAACTTGTAGTGCTCTTGAAGGAAACTTGTAGTGCTCTTGAAGGAAACTGTAGTGCTCTTGAAGGAAACTGTAGTGCTCTTGAAGGAAACTGTAGTGCTCTTGAAGGAAACTTGTAGTGCTCTTGAAGGAAACTGTAGTGCTCTTGAAGGAAACTGTAGTGCTCTTGAAGGAAACTGTAGTGCTCTTGAAGGAAACTGTAGTGCTCTTGAAGGAAACTTGTAGTGCTCTTGAAGGAAACTTGTAGTGCTCTTGAAGGAAACTGTAGTGCTCTTGAAGGAAACTGTAGTGCTCTTGAAGGAAACTGTAGTGCTCTTGAAGGAAACTTGCAGTGCTCTTGAAGGAAACTGTAGTGCTCTTGAAGGAAACTTGCAGTGCTCTTGAAGGAAACTTGCAGTGCTCTTGAAGGAAACTGTAGTGCTCTTGAAGGAAACTGTAGTGCTCTTGAAGGAAACTGTAGTGCTCTTGAAGGAAACTGTAGTGCTCTTGAAGGAAACTTGTAGTGCTCTTGAAGGAAACTGTAGTGCTCTTGAAGGAAACTGTAGTGCTCTTGAAGGAAACTGTAGTGCTCTTGAAGGAAACTTGCAGTGCTCTTGAAGGAAACTGTAGTGCTCTTGAAGGAAACTGTAGTGCTCTTGAAGGAAACTTGTAGTGCTCTTGAAGGAAACTGTAGTGCTCGTGAAGGAAACTTGCAGTGCTCTTGAAGGAAACTTGCAGTGCTCTTGAAGGAAACTGTAGTGCTCTTGAAGGAAACTGTAGTGCTCTTGAAGGAAACTTGTAGTGCTCTTGAAGGAAACTGTAGTGCTCGTGAAGGAAACTTGCAGTGCTCTTGAAGAAAACTTGCAGTGCTCTTGAAGGAAACTTGCAGTGCTCTTGAAGGAAACTTGCAGTGCTCTTGAAGGAAACTTGCAGTGCTCTTGAAGGAAACTTGCAGTGCTCTTGAAGGAAACTGTAGTGCTCTTGAAGGAAACTTGTAGTGCTCTTGAAGGAAACTTGTAGTGCTCTTGAAGGAAACTGTAGTGCTCTTGAAGGAAACTTGCAGTGCTCTTGAAGGAAACTTGCAGTGCTCTTGAAGGAAACTGCAGTGCTCTTGAAGGAAACTTGCAGTGCTCTTGAAGGAAACTGTAGTGCTCTTGAAGGAAACTGTAGTGCTCTTGAAGGAAACTGTAGTGCTCTTGAAGGAAACTTGTAGTGCTCTTGAAGGAAACTTGCAGTGCTCTTGAAGGAAACTTGCAGTGCTCTTGAAGGAAACTTGCAGTGCTCTTGAAGGAAACTTGCAGTGCTCTTGAAGGAAACTGTAGTGCTCTTGAAGGAAACTTGTAGTGCTCTTGAAGGAAACTTGTAGTGCTCTTGAAGGAAACTGTAGTGCTCTTGAAGGAAACTTGCAGTGCTCTTGAAGGAAACTTGCAGTGCTCTTGAAGGAAACTGCAGTGCTCTTGAAGGAAACTTGCAGTGCTCTTGAAGGAAACTGTAGTGCTCTTGAAGGAAACTGTAGTGCTCTTGAAGGAAACTGTAGTGCTCTTGAAGGAAACTGTAGTGCTCTTGAAGGAAACTTGTAGTGCTCTTGAAGGAAACTTGCAGTGCTCTTGAAGGAAACTTGTAGTGCTCTTGAAGGAAACTTGTAGTGCTCTTGAAGGAAACTGTAGTGCTCTTGAAGGAAACTGTAGTGCTCTTGAAGGAAACTTGTAGTGCTCTTGAAAGAAACTGTAGTGCTCTTGAAGGAAACTTGTAGTGCTCTTGAAGGAAACTGTAGTGCTCTTGAAGGAAACTGTAGTGCTCTTGAAGGAAACTGTAGTGCTCTTGAAGGAAACTGTAGTGCTCTTGAAGGAAACTTGTAGTGCTCTTGAAGGAAACTGTAGTGCTCTTGAAGGAAACTTGTAGTGCTCTTGAAGGAAACTTGTAGTGCTCTTGAAGGAAACTTGTAGTGCTCTTGAAGGAAACTTGTAGTGCTCTTGAAGGAAATTTGTAGTGCTCTTGAAGGAAACTGTAGAGCTCTTGAAGGAAACTTGTAGTGCTCTTGAAGGAAACTGTAGTGCTCTTGAAGGAAACTGTAGTGCTCTTGAAGGAAACTTCCAGTGCTCTTGAAGGAAACTGTAGTGCTCTTGAAGGAAACTTCCAGTGCTCTTGAAGGAAACTGTAGTGCTCTTGAAGGAAACTTCCAGTGCTCTTGAAGGAAACTTGTAGTGCTCTTGAAGGAAACTTGCAGTGCTCTTGAAGGAAACTTGTAGTGCTCTTGAAGGAAACTTGTAGTGCTCTTGAAGGAAACTGTAGTGCTCTTGAAGGAAACTGTAGTGCTCTTGAAGGAAACTTCCAGAGCTCTTGAAGGAAACTGTAGTGCTCTTGAAGGAAACTTGTAGTGCTCTTGAAGGAAACTTGTAGTGCTCTTGAAGGAAACTTGTAGTGCTCTTGAAGGAAACTGTAGAGCTCTTGAAGGAAACTGTAGTGCTCTTGAAGGAAACTTGTAGTGCTCTTGAAGGAAACTGTAGTGCTCTTGAAGGAAACTTGTAGTGCTCTTGAAGGAAACTGTAGTGCTCTTGAAGGAAACTTGTAGTGCTCTTGAAGGAAACTGTAGTGCTCTTGACGGAAACTTGTAGTGCTCTTGAAGGAAACTGTAGTGCTCTTGAAGGAAACTGTAGTGCTCTTGAAGGAAACTGTAGTGCTCTTGAAGGAAACTTCCAGTGCTCTTGAAAGAAACTTGCAGTGCTCTTGAAGGAAACTGTAGTGCTCTTGAAGGAAACTGTAGTGCTCTTGAAGGAAACTGTAGTGCTCTTAAAGGAAACTGTAGTGCTCTAGAAGGAAACTTGTATTGCTCTTGAAGGAAACTTGTAGTGCTCTTGAAGGAAACTGTAGTGCTCTTGAAGGAAACTGTAGTGCTCTTGAAGGAAACTTGTAGTGCTCTTGAAGGAAACTTGTAGTGCTCTTGAAGGAAACTTGTAGTGCTCTTGAAGGAAACTTGTAGTGCTCTTGAAGGAAATTTGTAGTGCTCTTGAAGGAAACTGAAGAGCTCTTGAAGGAAACTTGTAGTGCTCTTGAAGGAAACTGTAGTGCTCTTGAAGGAAACTGTAGTGCTCTTGAAGGAAACTTCCAGTGCTCTTGAAGGAAACTGTAGTGCTCTTGAAGGAAACTTCCAGTGCTCTTGAAGGAAACTGTAGTGCTCTTGAAGGAAACTTCCAGTGCTCTTGAAGGAAACTTGTAGTGCTCTTGAAGGAAACTCGCAGTGCTCTTGAAGGAAACTTGTAGTGCTCTTGAAGGAAACTTGTAGTGCTCTTGAAGGAAACTGTAGTGCTCTTGAAGGAAACTGTAGTGCTCTTGAATCAAACTTCCAGTGCTCTTGAAGGAAACTGTAGTGCTCTTGAAGGAAACTTGTAGTGCTCTTGAAGGAAACTTGTAGTGCTCTTGAAGGAAACTTGTAGTGCTCTTGAAGGAAACTGTAGAGCTCTTGAAGGAAACTGTAGTGCTCTTGAAGGAAACTTGTAGTGCTCTTGAAGGAAACTGTAGTGCTCTTGAAGGAAACTTGTAGTGCTCTTGAAGGAAACTGTAGTGCTCTTGAAGGAAACTTGTAGTGCTCTTGAAGGAAACTGTAGTGCTCTTGAAGGAAACTGTAGTGCTCTTGAAGGAAACTGTAGTGCTCTTAAAGGAAACTGTAGTGCTCTAGAAGGAAACTTGTAGTGCTCTTGAAAGAAACTTGTAGTGCTCTTGAAGGAAACTGTAGTGCTCTTGAAGGAAACTGTAGTGCTCTTGAAGGAAACTTGTAGTGCTCTTGAAGGAAACTTGTAGTGCTCTTGAAGGAAACTTGTAGTGCTCTTGAAGGAAACTTGTAGTGCTCTTGAAGGAAACTTGTAGTGCTCTTGAAGGAAAATGTAGTGCTCTTGAAGGAAACTTGTAGTGCTCTTGAAGGAAACTTGTAGTGCTCTTGAAGGAAACTTGTAGTGCTCCTGAAGGAAACTTGTAGTGCTCTTGAAGGAAACTTGTAGTGCTCTTGAAGGAAAATGTAGTGCTCTTGAAGGAAACTTGAAGTGCTCTTGAAGGAAACTTGTAGTGCTCTTGAAGGAAACTTGTAGTGCTCTTGAAGGAAACTTGCAGTGCTCTTGAAGGAAACTGTAGTGCTCTTGAAGGAAACTGTAGTGCTCTTGAAGGAAACTTGTAGTGCTCTTGAAGGAAACTGTAGTGCTCTTGAAGGAAACTGTAGTGCTCTTGAAGTAAACTGTAGTGCTCTTGAAGGAAACTGTAGTGCTCTTGAAGGAAACTGTAGTGCTCTTGAAGGAAACTGTAGTGCTCTTGAAGGAAACTGTAGTGCTCTTGAAGGAAACTGTAGTGCTCTTGAAGGAAACTGTAGTGCTCTTGAAGGAAACTGTAGTGCTCTTGATGGAAACTTGTAGTGCTCTTGAAGGAAACTGTAGTGCTCTTGAAGGAAACTGTAGTGCTCTTGAAGGAAACTGTAGTGCTCTTGAAGGAAACTGTAGTGCTCTTGATGGAAACTTGTAGTGCTCTTGAAGGAAACTGTAGTGCTCTTGATGGAAACTTGTAGTGCTCTTGAAGGAAACTGTAGTGCTCTTGAAGGAAACTGTAGTGCTCTTGAAGGAAACTTGTAGTGCTCTTGAAGGAAACTGTAGTGCTCTTGAAGGAAACTGTAGTGCTCTTGATGTAAACTTGTAGTGCTCTTGAAGGAAACTTGCAGTGCTCTTGAAGGAAACTGTAGTGCTCTTGAAGGAAACTGTAGTGCTCTTGAAGGAAACTGTAGTGCTTTTGAAGGAAACTGTAGTGCTCTTGAAGGAAACTGTAGTGCTCTTGAAGGAAACTGTAGTGCTCTTGAAGGAAATTTGCAGTGCTCTTGAAAGAAACTTGCAGTGCTCTTGAAGGAAACTTGTAGTGCTCTTGAAGGAAACTTCCAGTGCTCTTGAAAGAAACTTGCAGTGCTCTTGAAGGAAACTGTAGTGCTCTTGAAGGAAACTGTAGTGCTCTTGAAGGAAACTGTAGTGCTCTTGAAGGAAACTGTAGTGCTCTTGAAGGAAATTTGCAGTGCTCTTGAAAGAAACTTGCAGTGCTCTTGAAGGAAACTTGCAGTGCTCTTGAAGGAAACTTCCAGTGCTCTTGAAGGAAACTTGTAGTGCTCTTGAAGGAAACTTGTAGTGCTCTTGAAGGAAACTGTAGTGCTCTTGAAGGAAACTGTAGTGCTCTTGAAGGAAACTGTAGTGCTCTTGAAGAAAACTGTAGTGCTCTTGAAGGAAACTGTAGTGCTCTTGAAGGAAACTTGTAGTGCTCTTGAAGGAAACTGTAGTGCTCTTGAAGGAAACTTGCAGTGCTCTTGAAGGAAACTTGTAGTGCTCTTGAAGGAAACTTGTAGTGCTCTTGAAGGAAACTTGTAGTGCTCTTGAAGGAAACTTGTAGTGCTCTTGAAGGAAACTGTAGTGCTCTTGAAGGAAACTGTAGTGCTCTTGAAGGAAACTTGTAGTGCTCTTGAAGGAAACTTGTAGTGCTCTTGAAGGAAACTTGTAGTGCTCTTGAAGGAAACTGTAGTGCTCTTGAAGGAAACTGTAATGCTCTTGAAGGAAACTTGTAGTGCTCTTGAAGGAAACTGTAGTGCTCTTGAAGGAAACTGCAGTGCTCCTGAAGGAAACTTCCAGTGCTCTTGAAGGAAACTTGTAGTGCTCTTGAAGGAAACTGTAGTGCTCTTGAAGGAAACTGTAGTGCTCTTGAAGGAAACTGTAGTGCTCTTGAAGGAAACTTGTAGTGCTCTTGAAGGAAACTTGTAGTGCTCTTGAAGGAATCTGTAGTGCTCTTGAAGGAAACTTGTAGTGCTCTTGAAGGAAACTGTAGTGCTCTTGAAGGAAACTGCAGTGCTCTTGAAGGAAACTGTAGTGCTCTTGAAGGAAACTGTAGTGCTCTTGAAGGAAACTGTAGTGCTCTTGAAGGAAACTTGTAGTGCTCTTGAAGGAAACTTGTAGTGCTCTTGAAGGAAACTTGTAGTGCTCTTGAAGGAAACTGTAGTGCTCTTGAAGGAAACTGTAGTGCTCTTGAAGGAAACGGAAGTGCTCTTGAAGGAAACTTGTAGTGCTCTTGAAGGAAACTTGTAGTGCTCTTGAAGGAAACTTGTAGTGCTCTTGAAGGAAACTTGTAGTGCTCTTGAAGGAAACTTGTAGTGCTCTTGAAGGAAACTTGTAGTGCTCTTGAAGGAAACTGCAGTGCTCTTGAAGGAAACTTGTAGTGCTCTTGAAGGAAACTTGTAGTGCTCTTGAAGGAAACTTGTAGTGCTCTTGAAGGAAACTGTAGTGCTCTTGAAGGAAACTTGTAGTGCTCTTGAAGGAAACTTGTAGTGCTCTTGAAGGAAACTTGTAGTGCTCTTGAAGGAAACTTGTAGTGCTCTTGAAGGAAACTGTAGTGCTCTTGAAGGAAACTTGTAGTGCTCTTGAAGGAAACTGTAGTGCTCTTGAAGGAAACTTGTAGTGCTCTTGAAGGAAACTGTAGTGCTCTTGAAGGAAACTTGTAGTGCTCTTGAAGGAAACTTGTAGTGCTCTTGAAGGAAACTGTAGTGCTCTTGAAGGAAACTGTAGTGCTCTTGAAGGAAACTTGTAGTGCTCTTGAAGGAAACTGAAGTGCTCTTGAAGGAAACTTGTAGTGCTCTTGAAGGAAACTTGCAGTGCTCTTGAAGGAAACTTGCAGTGCTCTTGAAGGAAACTGAAGTGCTCTTGAAGGAAACTGTAGTGGTCTTGAAGGAAACTGCAGTGCTCTTGAAGGAAACTTGCAGTGCTCTTGAAGGAAACTGAAGTGCTCTTGAAGGAAACTGTAGTGCTCTTGAAGGAAACTTGTAGTGCTCTTGAAGGAAACTGTAGTGCTCTTGAAGGAAACTGTAGTGCTCTTGAAGGAAACTTGCAGTGCTCTTGAAGGAAACTGTAGTGCTCTTGAAGGAAACTTGTAGTGCTCTTGAAGGAAACTTGTAGTGCTCTTGAAGGAAACTTGTAGTGCTCTTGAAGGAAACTGTAGTGCTCTTGAAGGAAACTTGTAGTGCTCTTAAAGGAAACTTGTAGTGCTCTTGAAGGAAACTGTAGTGCTCTTGAAGGAAACTGTAGTGCTCTTGAAGGAAACTGTAGTGCTCTTGAAGGAAACTGTAGTGCTCTTGAAGGAAACTGTAGTGCTCTTGAAGGAAACTTGCAGTGCTCTTGAAGGAAACTGTAGAGCTCTTGAAGGAAACTGCAGTGCTCTTGAAGGAAACTTGTAGTGCTCTTGAAGGAAACTTGCAGTGCTCTTGAAGGAAACTTGTAGTGCTCTTGAAGGAAACTTGCAGTGCTCTTGAAGGAAACTGTAGAGCTCTTGAAGGAAACTGCAGTGCTCTTGAAGGAAACTGTAGTGCTCTTGAAGGAAACTGTAGTGCTCTTGAAGGAAACTGCAGTGCTCTTGAAGGAAACTTGTAGTGCTCTTGAAGGAAACTGTAGTGCTCTTGAAGGAAACTGTAGTGCTCTTGAAGGAAACTTGTAGTGCTCTTGAAGGAAACTGTAGTGCTCTTGAAGGAAACTTGTAGTGCTCTTGAAGGAAACTTGTAGTGCTCTTGAAGGAAACTGTAGTGCTCTTGAAGGAAACTTGTAGTGCTCTTGAAGGAAACTGTAGTGCTCTTGAAGGAAACTGTAGTGCTCTTGAAGGAAACTTGTAGTGCTCTTGAAGGAAACTTGTAGTGCTCTTGAAGGAAACTGTAGTGCTCTTGAAGGAAACTGTAGTGCTCTTGAAGGAAATTGTAGTGCTCTTGAAGGAAACTTGTAGTGCTCTTGAAGGAAACTTGTAGTGCTCTTGAAGGAAACTGTAGTGCTCTTGAAGGAAACTTGTAGTGCTCTTGAAGGAAACTTGTAGTGCTCTTGAAGGAAACTGTAGTGCTCTTGAAGGAAACTTGTAGTGCTCTTGAAGGAAACTGTAGTGCTCTTGAAGGAAACTGTAGTGCTCTTGAAGGAAACTGTAGTGCTCTTGAAGGAAACTGTAGTGCTCTTGAAGGAAACTGTAGTGCTCTTGAAGGAAACGGTAGTGCTCTTGAAGGAAACTGTAGTGCTCTTGATGGAAACTTGTAGTGCTCTTGAAGGAAACTGTAGTGCTCTTGAAGGAAACTTGTAGTGCTCTTGAAGGAAACTTGTAGTGCTCTTGAAGGAAACTTGTAGTGCTCTTGAAGGAAACTTGTAGTGCTCTTGAAAGAAACTGTAGTGCTCTTGAAGGAAACGGTAGTGCTCTTGAAGGAAACTGTAGTGCTCTTGATGGAAACTTGTAGTGCTCTTGAAGGAAACTGTAGTGCTCTTGAAGGAAACTTGTAGTGCTCTTGAAGGAAACTTGTAGTGCTCTTGAAGGAAACTTGTAGTGCTCTTGAAGGAAACTTGTAGTGCTCTTGAAGGAAACTGTAGTGCTCTTGAAGGAAACTGTAGTGCTCTTGAAGGAAACTGTAGTGCTCTTGAAGGAAACGGTAGTGCTCTTGAAGGAAACTGTAGTGCTCTTGATGGAAACTTGTAGTGCTCTTGAAGGAAACTGTAGTGCTCTTGAAGGAAACTTGTAGTGCTCTTGAAGGAAACTTGTAGTGCTCTTGAAGGAAACTTGTAGTGCTCTTGAAGGAAACTTGTAGTGCTCTTGAAGGAAACTGTAGTGCTCTTGAAGGAAACTTGTAGTGCTCTTGAAGGAAACTGTAGTGCTCTTGAAGGAAACTGTAGTGCTCTTGAAGGAAACTTGTGGTGCTCTTGAAGGAAACTGTAGTGCTCTTGAAGGAAACTTGTAGTGCTCTTGAAGGAAACTGTAGTGCTCTTGAAGGAAACTTGTGGTGCTCTTGAAGGAAACTTGTAGTGCTCTTGAAAGAAACTGTAGTGCTCTTGAAGGAAACTTGTAGTGCTCTTGAAGGAAACTGTAGTGCTCTTGAAGGAAACTGTAGTGCTCTTGAAAGAAACTTGAAGTGCGCTTGGAGGAAACTTGTAGTGCTCTTGGAGGAAATTAGAAGTGTTCTTGGAGGTAACTCGTAGTGCTCTTGGTGGAAACTCGTTGTAGTGCTCTTGAAGGAAACTGTAGTGCTCTTGAAAGAAACTTGAAGTGCTCTTGGTGGAAACTTGTAGTGCTCTTGGAGGAAATTAGAAGTGCTGTTGGAGGTAACTCGTAGTGCTCTTGGTGGAAACTCGTAGTAGTGCTCTTGGAAGAAACTCGTAGTGGTGCTCTTGGAGGAAACTAGTAGTGCTCTTGGAGGAAACTCGTAGTGATGCTCTTATATAAAACTCGTAGTGTTCTTGGAGGAAACTCGTAGTGATGCTCTTGGATAAAACTCGTAGTGTTCTTGGAGGAAACTCGTAGTGCTCTTGGAGGAAACTCGTAGTGGTGCTCTTGGAGGAAACTCGTAGTGGTGCTCTTGGAGGAAACTCGTAGTGGTGCTCTTGGAGGAGACTCGTAGCGCTCTTGGAGGAAACTCGTAGTGGCGCTCGTTAAGGAAACTCGTAGTGCTCTTGGAGGAAACTCGTAGTGGTGCTCTTGGAGGAAACTCGTAGTTAAATTAGACACATGTGCAACTCTTGGGTATCTTTATTGAGGAAACGTTTCGCCACACAGTGGCTTCATCAGTCCATACAAAGGAGAATCTTGAAGAACAGGAGGAGAATGAGGTAATCAGTCCCTCAACCTTGAGTCGATGTGGTCAGTCCATCAATCTTGAATAGAATACGGCATACGTGCTGAGAAGGAGCTTATAAACCGTTGGCAGGAGAGGTGCAGAAGTCATAGGTCGTGTAACATTTGTTCAATGTTGAAGTAGGTCGTGCCCAAGAATTAGGCAAGCGAAGAATTCTTAAGTATTAAGATCCCAAGAAGTTGCAGTGTCTGACAGGTTTGTAGATGAATGGTTCAGAGAACCGACATGTTGATAAATTAGACACATGTGCAACTCTTGGGTATCTTTATTGAGGAAACGTTTCGCCACACAGTGGCTTCATCAGTCCATACAAAGGAGAATCTTGAAGAACAGGAGGAGAATGCCTAATTCTTGGGCACGACCTACTTCAACATTGAACAAATGTTACACGACCTATGACTTCTGCACCTCTCCTACCAACGGTTTATAAGCTCCTTCTCAGCACGTATGCCGTATTCTATTCAAGATTGATGGACTGACCACATCGACTCAAGGTTGAGGGACTGATTACCTCATTCTCCTCCTGTTCTTCAAGATTCTCCTTTGTATGGACTGATGAAGCCACTGTGTGGCGAAACGTTTCCTCAATAAAGATACCCAAGAGTTGCACATGTGTCTAATTTATCAACATGTCGGTTCTCTGAACCATTCATCTAGAAACTCGTAGTGGCGCTCGTTAAGGAAACTCGTAGTGCTCTTGGAGGAAACTTGTAGTAGTGCTCTTGGAAGAAACTCGTAGTGGTGCTCTTGGAGGAAACTAGTAGTGCTCTTGGAGGAAACTCGTAGTGATGCTCTTGGATAAAACTCGTAGTGTTCTTGGAGGAAACTCGTAGTGGTGCTCTTGGAGGAAACTCGTGCCTTGAGTGGTGTAGATGCTATATGTTATATAGACATCCTCAAAACATCTCATGCTCTTGGTAAAAGATGCTTGTGTGGTCTCAGGATGTGGCTTAGATAAAGAGAAAGAGGTTAAGTTAGATAAAGTTTGTCAGGAAACAGGACAAGTGTTTCCTGATGCGAGTCTCATCATATAATGACCCGCCGCTGCAGTTTTTGGTCATCTGACCCAGGTCTTCCGCTGGCTTACCGGTCCACCCCTTAAAACTTATGGAAATTATTATATTTTTTTTTTGGGGGGCACATGAGAATATTTATGGATGGCTCGTGGTTGCCTTCCAACTAGAACGGCAAGGCCTTTCAAGATACATATCAACACATCGTGATACAGCGGTTCTTAATATGTACTCTATGCTGATGAAGTTTCTCGGCAAAATCAACTTTTGGCCTCATGATCCATCATATAATGTAGTTAAGAGTTGTATTCCTCCTCCATCACGGAACACCAGAGAACACAGATATAGACGCTATGTGAAGCGTCTGGCGCAGAGAAGCATTACACGGGAAAGAAAGCCAGGTAATACAATAGAGTATGTAGATATTCGCAAAACAGCGATATATTATGGATTTTTTTTTTGTAACCGGCATTCCTCCAGGACCCAGCAAGAGGCGGAGCCAGGAGCTGAGGCTCGACCCCTGGAACCACGAATAAATGAGTACAGAAAAGCCGCAGATAGTACACGCGCGTGTGGGTGACCCCGTGACCTCAAGGTGGCATTAGAGAGCACGTCACGTGACCCCTCATCCTCCCAGGGGAGGGAATGAGGGTTAGGGGTCACAGGTGACACAGCCTCTCACTGTGACCTCTCAAGCAGGAATCATAGTCTTCACGGCTCTCTGTGACCTTCACTCAGATCCGGCATAGTTGTAACTCCAACATTTACATTGATTGCGGCCTCTGGCCTTCCATTTTTTTTCCCTGACTCGTTATTTTCTGTTTTTTTTTTTGTTTTGTTTTTTTTCATACGCTGATTATTTTTTACCATACGTGACCTTTTATTATCCTGTCTTCGTATTTTTGCTTATTTCTAATAGCATTTATTTTCATATTTTGTTTATTTCTGGTTAATTTCATATAATATTTATTTCCTTATTTTATATGGGATTTACCAGGTCCATTTTCGGTCTACCGGTATTAAATTGGTCAGTATCCATACCTCCCATCTTACAAGTATAATACTGGTCACCCTTAACATCTTTCGTCTTGCAAGTATTATATTGGTCACCCTTAACATCTTTCGTCTTGCAAGTATTATATTGGTCACCCTTAACATCTTTCGTCTTGCAAGTATTATATTGGTCACCCTTAACATCTTTCGTCTTGCAAGTATTATATTGGTCACTCTTAACATCTTTCGTCTTGCAGGTATTATATTGGTCACCCTTAACATCTTTCGTCTTGCAAGTATTATATTGGTCACCCTTAACATCTTTCGTCTTACAAGTATTATATTGGTCACCCTTAACATCTTTCGTCTTGCAGGTATTAAATTGATCACGCTTAACACCTTTTGTGTTGAAGCATAATATTGGTTACATTAACATCTCTGGCACCATTCCCCTTTGCAATAATTTGTTCGAGTCGCTGTTAAATTGTATATTAAGTTCCACTCTGCTTTCGATGAGAATTATGTTGCCTGTGTCTGTGAGCTGTATCTGTGAGCTGTGTGTGTAGGCTGTGCCTGTGAACTGTGTGTGTGGGCTGAGTCTGTGTGCTGTACCTGTGTGCTGTGCCTGTGAGGTGTGCCTGTGGACACAGACACACCTCACAGGCACAGGGTTACTCTGTATCATGTGACTTGGTCATGAATGTGTGTGTATCTCCTGTTTACATCCTGTTCTTGTGGTTCATGTGTCTGTCCAGCAGTTGTTTTTGTAGCTTGTTCTTGTGACTCGTACTTGATTTCTGCGCTCTCTGTCGATGCTTGAAACACGTATCAATAGTCCAGTCTTGTTATAATTGCTTGTTGCCTCTGTGTGTGTTTGTGCTTGCGCGGGCACGTGTATGTGGTTGTGAGGGCACGTGCGTGTGGTTGAAAGAGCACGTGCGTGTGGTGTGAGAGCACGTGCGTGTGGCTGTGGTCTTGAATTGCTGCTCCCGGCTGTGATCTATGCGTGTGGCTTTTGATTGTTGCGTGTGGTTGAGACTTGCATTTGCGATGCATGTGTCTGGTGTGTCGTTGGGGTTGAGTGAGGAAAACGTCTCTGGCCCTTACTGTCACTCCTGGCCCTTGCTGTCATTCCTGGCCCCTGTTGTCACCCATGGCCCTTACTATTACCCCTGAGTCCTGCTGTTACTCCTGGCCCTTTCTGTCACTCCTGACCTCTGCTGTCACTCCTGGCCCCTAATGTTATTCCTGACCCCTGCTATTACTCCTGGCCCTTACTATCACTCCTGGCCCCTGATGTTATTCCTGACCCCTGCTGTCACTCCTGGCCCCTCGTGTTACTCCTGGCCGCTGATGTCATTCTTGTCCCCTGCCGTCACTCCTGGACCCTGCTGTCACTCCTGGCCCCTGCCGCCACTCCTGGCCCCTACTGTCACCCCTGGCCCCTACTGTCACTCCTGGTCCCAACTGTTACTCTTGGCCTACTGTCACTCCTGGCCCCTACTGTCACTCCTGGCCCCAGCCGATACTCCTGGCCTCTGCTGTCGCTACTGGTCCCTACTGTCACTCCTGGCCCCAGCCAATACTCCTGGCCTCTGCTGTCGCTCTTGGTCCCTACTGTCACTCCTCGCCCCTACTGTCACTACTGGCCCCTACTGTCACTCCTGGCCCCTGCCATCACTCCTGACCCACGCTGTCACTCCTAGTCCCTGCTGTCACTCCTCATCCCTGCTGTCATTCCTGGCTGCTACTGTCACTCTTGGTCCCTACTGTCACTCCTCGCCCCTACTGTCACTCCTGGCCCCTACTGTCACCCCTGGCCCCTGCCGTCACTCCTGGCCACTACTGTCACTACAGGCCCCTACTGTCACTTCTGGCCCCTGCTGTCACTCCTGGCCCCTGCCGTCACTCCTGACCCCTGCTGTCACTCCTGGCCCCTGCGGTCACTCCTGGCCCCTGCAGTCACTCCTGGTCCCTGCTGTCACTCCGGGCCCCTGCTGTCACTCCTGACCTCTGCCGTCACTCCTGACCCCTGCCGTCACTCTTGACCCTGCCGTCACTCCTGGTCCCTGCTGTCACTCCTGGCCCCTGCAGTCACTCCTGACCCCTGCGGTCACTCCTGACCCCTGCCGTCACTTCTGGCCCCTGCAGTCACTCCTGGTTCCTGCTGTCACTCCGGGCCCCTGCCGTCACTCCTGACCCCTGCCGTCACTCCTGACCCCTGCCGTCACTCCTGTCCCCTGCCGTCACTCCGGGCCCCTGCCGTCACTCCTGACCCCTGCCGTCACTCCTGGCCCCTACTGTCACTCCTGGCCCCTGCCGTCACTCCTGGCCCCTGCCGTCACTCCTGGTCCCTGCTGTCACTCCGGGCCCCTGCCGTCACTCCTGACCCCTGCCGTCACTCCTGACCCCTGCTGTCACTCCTGATCCCTGCCGTCACTCCTGACCCCTGCCGTCACTCCTGGCCTCTCCTGTCACTCCTGATCCCTGCTGTCACGCCTGACCCCTGCCGTCACTCATGACCCCTGCCGTCGCTCCTGACCTCTGCCGTCACTCCTGACCCTTGCTGTCACTCCTGACCCCTGCTGTCACTCCTGACCCCTGCCGTCACTCCTGACCCCTGCCGTCACTCCTGATCCCTGCCGTCGCTCCTAGCCTCTCCTGTCACTCCTGATCCCTGCTGTCACGCCTGACCCCTGCCGTCACTCCTGACCCCTGCCGTCACTCCTGACCCCTGCCGTCACTCCTGATCCCTTCCGTCGCTCCTAGCCTCTCCTGTCACTCCTGACCCCTGCCGTCACTCCTGACCCCTGCCGTCACTCCTGATCCCTTCCGTCGCTCCTAGCCTCTCCTGTCACTCCTGACCCCTGCCGTCACTCCTGACCCCTGCTGTCACTCCTGACCCCTGCCGTCACTCCTGACCCCTGCCGTCACTCCTGACCCCTGCTGTCACTCCTGACCCCTGCCGCCACTCCTGATCCCTGCCGTCGCTCCTGACCCCTGCCGTCACTCCTGATCCCTTCCGTCGCTCCTAGCCTCTCCTGTCACTCCTGATTCCTCCTGTCACGCCTGACCCCTGCCGTCACTCCTGACCCCTGCCGTCACTCCTGACCCCTGCCGTCACTCCTGATCCTTTCCGTCGCTCCTAGCCTCTACTGTCACTCTTGACCCCTGCCGTCACTCCTGATCCCTTCCGTCGCTCCTAGCCTCTCCTGTCACTTCTGATCCCTGCCGTCACTCCTGACCCCTGCCGTCACTCCTGACCCCTGCCGTCACTCCTGATCCCTTCCGTCGCTCCTAGTCTCTCCTGTCACTCCTGATCCCTGCCGTCACTCCTGACCCCTGCCGTCACTCCTGACCCCTTCCGTCGCTCCTAGCCTCTCCTGTCACTCCTGACCCCTGCTGTCACTCCTGACCCCTGCTGTCACTCCTGACCCCTGCTGTCACTCCTGACCCCTGCTGTCACGCCTGACCCCTGCCGTCACTCCTGACCCCTGCCGTCACTCCTGACCCCTGCCGTCACTCCTGACCCCTGCTGTCACTCCTGATCCCTGCTGTCACGCCTGACCCCTGCCGTCACTCCTGACCCCTGCCGTCATTCCTGACCCCTGCCGTCACTCCTGACCCCTGCTGTCACTCCTGACCCCTGCCGTCACTCCTGACCCCTGCCGTCACTCCTGACCCCTGCCGTCACTCCTGATCCCTGCCGTCACTCCTGACCCCTGCAGTCACTCCTGACCCCTGCCGTCACTCCTGACCCCTGCCGTCACTCCTGACCCCTGCCGTCACTCCTGACCCCTGCCGTCACTCCTGACCCCTGCCGTCACTCCTGACCCCTGCCGTCACTCCTGACCCCTGCCGTCACTCCTGACCCCTGCCGTCACTCCTGACCCCTGCCGTCACTCCTGACCCCTGCTGTCACTCCTGACCCCTGCCGTCACTCCTGACCCCTGCCGTCACTCCTGACCCCTGCTGTCACTCCTGACCCCTGCCGTCACTCCTGACCCCTGCCGTCACTCCTGACCCCTGCCGTCACTCCTGACCCCTGCCGTCACTCCTGACCCCTGCTGTCACTCCTGACCCCTGTCGTCACTCCTGACCCCTGACGTCACTCCTGACCCCTGCCGTCACTCCTGATCCCTGCCGTCACTCCTGATCCCTTCCGTCGCTCCTAGCCTCTCCTGTCACTCCTGACCCCTGCCGTCACTCCTGATCCTTTCCGTCGCTCCTAGCCTCTACTGTCACTCTTGACCCCTGCCGTCACTCCTGATCCCTTCCGTCGCTCCTAGCCTCTCCTGTCACTTCTGATCCCTGCCGTCACTCCTGACCCCTGCCGTCACTCCTGACCCCTGCCGTCACTCCTGATCCCTTCCGTCGCTCCTAGTCTCTCCTGTCACTCCTGATCCCTGCCGTCACTCCTGACCCCTGCCGTCACTCCTGACCCCTTCCGTCGCTCCTAGCCTCTCCTGTCACTCCTGACCCCTGCTGTCACTCCTGACCCCTGCTGTCACTCCTGATTCCTGCTGTCACTCCTGACCCCTGCTGTCACGCCTGACCCCTGCCGTCACTCCTGACCCCTGCCGTCACTCCTGACCCCTGCCGTCACTCCTGACCCCTGCTGTCACTCCTGACCCCTGCTGTCACGCCTGACCCCTGCCGTCACTCCTGACCCCTGCCGTCACTCCTGACCCCTGCCGTCACTCCTGACCCCTGCTGTCACTCCTGACCCCTGCCGTCACTCCTGACCCCTGCCGTCACTCCTGACCCCTGCCGTCACTCCTGACCCCTGCCGTCACTCCTGACCCCTGCCGTCACTCCTGACCCCTGCCGTCACTCCTGACCCCTGCCGTCACTCCTGACCCCTGCCGTCACTCCTGACCCCTGCCGTCACTCCTGACCCCTGCAGTCACTCCTGACCCCTGCCGTCACTCCTGACCCCTGCCGTCACTCCTGACCCCTGCTGTCACTCCTGACCCCTGCCGTCACTCCTGACCCCTGCCGTCACTCCTGACCCCTGCCGTCACTCCTGACCCCTGCCGTCACTCCTGACCCCTGCTGTCACTCCTGACCCCTGTCGTCACTCCTGACCCCTGACGTCACTCCTGACCCCTGCCGTCACTCCTGATCCCTGCCGTCACTCCTGATCCCTTCCGTCGCTCCTAGCCTCTCCTGTCACTCCTGACCCCTGCCGTCACTCCTGATCCTTTCCGTCGCTCCTAGCCTCTACTGTCACTCTTGACCCCTGCCGTCACTCCTGATCCCTTCCGTCGCTCCTAGTCTCTCCTGTCACTCCTGATCCCTGCCGTCACTCCTGACCCCTGCCGTCACTCCTGACCCCTTCCGTCGCTCCTAGCCTCTCCTGTCACTCCTGACCCCTGCTGTCACTCCTGACCCCTGCTGTCACTCCTGATTCCTGCTGTCACTCCTGACCCCTGCTGTCACGCCTGACCCCTGCCGTCACTCCTGACCCCTGCCGTCACTCCTGACCCCTGCCGTCACTCCTGACCCCTGCTGTCACTCCTGACCCCTGCTGTCACGCCTGACCCCTGCCGTCACTCCTGACCCCTGCCGTCACTCCTGACCCCTGCCGTCACTCCTGACCCCTGCTGTCACTCCTGACCCCTGCCGTCACTCCTGACCCCTGCCGTCACTCCTGACCCCTGCCGTCACTCCTGACCCCTGCCGTCACTCCTGACCCCTGCCGTCACTCCTGATCCCTGCCGTCACTCCTGACCCCTGCTGTCACTCCTGACCCCTGCAGTCACTCCTGACCCCTGCCGTCACTCCTGACCCCTGCCGTCACTCCTGACCCCTGCTGTCACTCCTGACCCCTGCCGTCACTCCTGACCCCTGCAGTCACTCCTGGAGCCTGCCGTCACACCTCACAACTGCCGTCACACCTGACCCCTGCCGTCACTCCTGACCCCTGCTGTCACTCCTGACCCCTGCCGTCACTCCTGACCCCTGCTGTCACTCCTGACCCCTGCCGTCACTCCTGACCCCTGCCGTCACTCCTGACCCCTGCCGTCACTCCTGACCCCTGCCGTCACTCCTGACCCCTGCTGTCACTCCTGACCCCTGCCGTCACTCCTGACCCCTGCCGTCACTCCTGACCCCTGCCGTCACTCCTGACCCCTGCCGTCACTCCTGACCCCTGCCGTCACGCCTGACCCCTGCCGTCACTCCTGACCCCTGCAGTCACTCCTGACCCTTACCGTCACTCCTGACCCCTGCCGTCACTCCTGACCCCTGCCGTCACTCCTGACCCCTGCCGTCACTCCTGACCCCTGCTGTCACTCCTGACCCCTGCCGTCACTCCTGACCCCTGCCGTCACTCCTGACCCCTGCCGTCACTCCTGACCCCTGCCGTCACTCCTGACCCCTGCCGTCACGCCTGACCCCTGCCGTCACTCCTGACCCCTGCCGTCACTCCTGACCCCTGCTGTCACTCCTGACCCCTGCCGTCACTCCTGACCCCTGCCGTCACTCCTGACCCCTGCCGTCACTCCTGACCCCTGCCGTCACTCCTGACCCCTGCCGTCACGCCTGACCCCTGCCGTCACTCCTGACCCCTGCCGTCACTCCTGACCCCTGCCGTCACTCCTGACCCCTGCCGTCACTCCTGACCCCTGTCGTCACTCCTGACCCCTGCTGTCACTCCTGACCCCTGCCGTCACTCCTGACCCCTGCCGTCACTCCTGACCCCTGCCGTCACTCCTGACCCCTGCCGTCACTCCTGACCCCTGCCGTCACTCCTGACCCCTGCTGTCACTCCTGACCCCTGCCGTCACTCCTGACCCCTGCCGTCACTCCTGACCCCTGCAGTCACTCCTGACCCCTGCCGTCACTCCTGACCCCTGCCGTCACTCCTGACCCCTGCTGTCACTCCTGACCCCTGCCGTCACTCCTGACCCCTGCCGTCACTCCTGACCCCTGCCGTCACTCCTGACCCCTGCCGTCACTCCTGACCCCTGCCGTCACTCCTGACCCCTGCCGTCACGCCTGACCCCTGCCGTCACTCCTGACCTCTGCCGTCACTCCTGACCCCTGCCGTCACTCCTGACCCCTGCCGTCACTCCTGACCCCTGCCGTCACTCCTGACCCCTGCTGTCACTCCTGACCCCTGCCGTCACTCCTGACCCCTGCCGTCACTCCTGACCCCTGCCGTCACTCCTGACCCCTGCCGTCACTCCTGACCCCTGCCGTCACGCCTGACCCCTGCCGTCACTCCTGACCCCTGCCGTCACTCCTGACCCCTGCCGTCACGCCTGACCCCTGCCGTCACTCCTGACCTCTGCCGTCACTCCTGACCCCTGCCGTCACTCCTGACCCCTGCCGTCACTCCTGACAGGGAAGAACATTTAACGCTCTGCTTTAAGAAACACCAACAACAAATGTTTCCTCTGTGCTGCCATAAATACTTTTCTCCGAAATGTTTTAGTAATTTCAACGTTCTTTTCGAGATTATGTTTAATTGTTGTAATAATCACATAATTTCTTTTCCTTTGTATTTATTCGTTTTCTCTGTTTATTTCTGTTGTTGTGTAGATTTATCATTAGTTTAAACTTATAGTGACGTCAAGCATACGAAAATGACTTTAAAATCTTCATCAAATATCTCTTATATTAATGCTAGCTAAAAAAAAAAAATTCCTGCGCAGTAGCCCATGTAGGACGATACCCTCAGAATTATTCTTGGCTGAAGGAGCTTGGTGTTCCTGTGTCAGTGGTGGGATTATTGAGATTAACACTGTATGTGGTGTTAGAATGTTAGGTAATGAACCAGACTCTGTCACTGTAAATCTTGCTAAATGTTTAGAAGCAAATGAACATAAATCGCTCTAAATGGGTTGTTAAAATATGTAATTATAAACCTGCACGAACTGTATCACTGGAGACAACCAGAAAGTTTCGTCCCTCCATGGAAGTTGTTTTCACTGAACATCACAAACCTACAAGCGCCTCCCAAGAACCTCATCACCAGTAATCGCTTCTTTAAATCATCTGCAAAATCAATCAATCAAGTTTATTCTCTATAAGGATTACAATGCGGGGTTTACATATTTTGGATATTGTGTGGTTTACATGTTTTAAAATACTAATTACAGAGGGGCCCACTAGGACACCTAGCATGGCTAGGCATTTCGGGCAGACTTAGATTAATTCTAAACTTTAAATTATTACAGATCATAGTATTAAGGCTAAGTGACTACATTTAGTGACTACATTATAGTTTGTGAGTTTAGCAATGTGAATGCTTTTGATTTGGCACAATACATAGTGTCTATATTGGAGTATCATAGGCAAGCTTATGACTAGTTAGGGTTCATTATTTTAAGATTAAGATTCGTATTTCTGTGTTTATAGTCGATGGGTGAGTGAGTGTAAGTGTGAACCACTAGGTGGTTTACATGTAGTTAGTTGACGGGGTGTATCAGGGAGATAAGATGTTTTCTAACTGTAGTTTTGAAAGTGATGAATGTGTCTGCAGTTCTAGAGTTTTCAGGTAGGATGTTCCAGATTTTAGGCCCTTTGACACACATTGAATTTTTGTAAAGGTTTAGTCGGACACGGGGAATGTCATAGAGATGTTTGTGTCTGGTGTTATGCCAGTGGATCCTGTCACAACTATAAAGAAAGCGTTTTAGGTCAAGGTTAATATTGGAATTTAAGGTTCTGTAGATGTAGATTGCACAGTAGTAAGTGTGGATGTTCTGAACAGGGAGTAAGTTTAGATCTATGAAGAGTGGGGGTGGGGTGTTGCCAGGGATGGGATTTAGTGATTATTCTTACTGCGGCTTTTTGTTGGGTTATTATTGGCTTTAGATGTGTTGCTGCAGTTGATCCCCAAGCACAAATAGCATAGGTAAATGCTCAAGAAGTTTCTCACTTAATTGTTAGTAATAATATATAAATTATATACACTGATATATCAAAGCAGGAGTCTGCTGGCAGGGCTGCATCTGTTCTTGTTGTC
>NW_027198628.1:0-41779 GCF_038502225.1 Cherax quadricarinatus | reverse complement strand
ATACATTGTTTCATTCTGAGAGTACATTAACCTAGTTACCTTGGGTCATACTGATAGTATATTAACCCAGGAGCCTTGAGTCATGCTGAGAGTTCATTAACCAAGGTACCTCATGCCATACTGAGAGTACATTAATCCAGGCACCTTGTGTCATACTGAGAGTATATTAACCCAGGTACCTTGTGTCATTCTGAGAGTGCATTAACCCAGGTACCTTGTATCATACGAAGGGTACATTAACCAAGTCAAATTGTGTCATGCTGAGGGTACATTAACCCAGGTACGTTGTGTCATACTGAGAGTGCATTAACCCAGGCACCTTGTACCATACTAAGGGGACATAACCACAGGCACAATGTGTCATGCTGAGGGCACATTAACCCAGGAGCCTTGTGTCATACTGAGAGTATATTAACCATGGTATCTTCTGTGTTACTGATAGTTCATTAACCCAGGTACCTTCTATCATACTGAGAGTACATTACCATAGGTGTCATGTCTCATAGTGAGAGTATGTTAACCAAGGTACCTTGTGTCACATTGAGAGTACATAATTTAACCCAGGTACCTTGTGTCATACTGAGACTACATTAACCCAGGTACTTTCTGTCATACTGAAAGTACATTAACCCAGGTACCTTCTGTCATACTGAGAGTACATTACAATACGTACAATGCGTCATAGTGAGAGTACGTTAACAAAGGTACCTTGTGTCATACTGAGAGTACAGTAACCCAGGTACCTTGTATCATACTGAGAGTACAGTAACCCAGGTACCTTGTGTCATACTGAAAGAACATTTACCCAAGTACCTATTGTCATACTGGAAGTACATTAACCCAGGTTCCTTGTGCCTTGTGTGATACTGAAAGTACAGTAACCCAGGTACCTTGTATCATACTGAGAGTACATTAACCCACGTACCTTGTGTCAAACTGAGAGTACATTAAACCAGGGACCTTGTGCCATACTGAGAGTACAGTAACCCAGGTACCTAGTATCATACTGAGAGTATATTAACCCAGGTACCTTGTGTCATACTGAGAGTACATTAACGAAGGTACCTTGTGTAATACGGAGAGTATATTAACCCAGGTACCTTGTGTCATGCTGAGAGTACATTAACCCAGGTACCTTCTGTCAAACTGAGAGTACATTAACCCAGGTACCTTCTGTCAAACTGAGAGTACATTAACCAAGGTACCTTCTGTCATGCTGAGAGTACATTAACTAGGAACCTCGTGTCATACTGAGAGTACATTAACCCAGGTATCTTGTGTCATACTGAGAGTATATTAACCCAAGTACCTTGAGTCATACTGAGAGTACATTAGCCAAGGTACCATGTGTCATAATGAGAGTACATTAACCCACGTACGTTGTGTCATACTGAGAGTACATTTATTCAGGTACCTTGTGTCATACTGAGAGTACATTAACCAAGGTACCTTGTGTCATGCTGAGAGTACAATAACAAAGGTACCTTGTGTCATACTGAGAGTACATTAACCCAGGTTCTTTGTGTCATAACGAGAGTACATTAACCCAAATACCTTGTGTCATACTGAGAGTACATTAACCCAGGTACCTTGTGTCATTCTGAGAGTACATTAACCCAGGTACCTTCTGTCATACTGAGAGTACATTAACCCAGGTACCTTGTGTCATACTGAAAGAACATTTACCCAAGTACCTATTGTCATACTGGAAGTACATTAACCCAGGTTCCTTGTGCCTTGTGTGATACTGAAAGTACGTTAACCAAGATGCCTTGTGTTATACTGAGAGTTCATTAACCCAGGTTCCTTGTGTCGTACTGAGAGTACATTACCTCAGGTACCTTCCGTCATACTGAGAGTATATTAACCCAGGTACCATGTGTCATAATGAGAGCACATTTACCCAGGTACCTTAAGTCATACTGAGAGTACATTAACCAGGTATCTTGTGTCATGCTGAGAATACATTAACCCAGATACCTTGTGTCATACTTAGAGTACATTAACCCAGGTACGTTCTGTCATACTGAGAGTACGTTAACCCAGATACCTTGTGTCATACCGAAAGTAAGTTAACCCAAGTTTCTTGTGTCATACTGAGAGTATATTAACACAGATACCTTGTGTTATGCTGAGAGTACATTAACCCAATGTTCTTTTGTCGTACAGAGAGTAAATTAACCCTGATACCTTGTGTAATTCTGAGAGTACATTAACCCAGGAACCTTGCGTCATACTGAGAGCACATTAACCGAGGCACCTTGTGTCATACTGAGAGTACATTAACCCAGGTACCTTGTGTCATACTGAGACTACATTAACCCAGGTACCTTGTGTCATACTCAGAGTACATTAACCAGGTGCCTTGTGTCATACTGAGAGTACATTAACGCAGGTACCTTGTGTCATACTGAGAGTACATTAACCCAGGATCCTTGTGTGATACTGAGAGTACATTAACCCAGATATCTTGTGTTATACTGAGAGTACATTAACCCAGGTTCCTTGTGTCATACCGAGAGTTCATTAACCAAGGTACCTTCCATATTGATGGTATATTAACCAAAATATCTTGTGTAATACTGAGAGTATATTAAACATGTACCATGTGTCATACTGAGAGTACACTAACCCAGGTACATTGTGTCATACTGAGAGTACATTAACCCAGGTACCTTGTGTCGTACTGAGAGTACATTAACCCAGGTACCTTGTGTCTTACTGAGAGTACATTAACCCAGGTACCTTGTGTCATATTGAGAGTACACTAACCCAGATACCTTGTGCCATACTGAGAGTACATTAACCCAGGTACCTAGTGTCATACCGAGAGTACATTAACCTCTATACATTGTTTCATTCTGAGAGTACATTAACCTAGTTACCTTGGGTCATACTGATAGTATATTAACCCAGGAGCCTTGAGTCATACTGAGAGTTCATTAACCAAGGTACCTCATGCCATACTGAGAGTACATTAACCCAGGCACCTTGTGCCATACTTAGAGTACATTAACCTTTATACATTGTTTCATACTGAGAGTACTTTTTCCTAGGTACCTTGTGTCATACTGAGAGTACATTAACCCAGGTACCTTGTATCATATTGAGAGTACATTAACCCAGGTTCTTTGTGTCATGCTGAGAGTACATTAACCCAGGTACCTTCTGTCAAACTGAGAGTACATTAACCAGGTACCTTGTATCATACTGAGAGTACATTAACCAAGGTACCTTGTGTCATACTGAGAGTACACTAACCCAGGAACTTTGTATCATACTGAGAGTACATTACCCCATATATATTATTTCATACAGAGAGTACATTAACCTTTGTACCTTGTGTCATATTGAGAGTATATTAAACATGGTACCTCGTGTCATACTGAGAGTACAATAACCCAGGTCCCTTGTGCCATACTGAGAGTACATTAACCCAGGTACCTTGTGTCATACTGAGAGTACATTAACCTAGGTACCTCGTGTCATACTGAGAGTACATTAACCAAGGTACCTTCTGTCATATTGAAAGTACATTAACCCAGGTACGTTGTGTCATACTCAGAGCACATTAACCCAGGTTCTCTGTGTGATACTGAGAGTACATTGACCCCGATACCTTGTGTTATACAGAGAGTACATTAACCCAGGTTCCTTGTGTCATGCTGAGAGTGTATTAACCCACATACCTTGTGTCATACTGAGTGTACGTTAACCAAGGTACCTTGAGTCAGACTGAGAGTATATTAACCCAGGTACCTCGTGTCATACTGAGAGTACATTAACCCAGGTACCTTGGTTCATACTGAGAGTACATTAACCCAGGTACCTTGTGTCATTCTAAGTGTACACTAACCCAGTAACCTTGTGTCATACTGAGAGTACATTAGCCAAGGTACCTTGTGTCATATTGAGAGTACATTAACCCAGGGTCCTTGTGTCATACTGAGAGTACATTAACCCAGGTACCTTCTGTCATACTGAAAGTACATTAAGCCAGGTACCTTGTGTCATACTTAGAGCACATTAACCCAGATTCTTTGTGTGATACTGAGAGTACATTGACCCCGATACCTTGTGTGGTACATAGAGTACTTTAACCCAGTTGCCTTGTGTCATACTGAGAGTACATTAACCCATATACCTTGTGTCATACTAAGTGTACATTAACCAAGGTACCCTCCATCACACTGAGAGTATATTAACCAAAGTACTTTGTGTCATACTTGGAGTATATTAACCCAGGTACCTCGTGTCATATTGAGAGTACATTAATCCAGGTACCTTGTGCCATTCTGAAAGTACATTAACCCAGTTACTTTGTGTCATACTGAGAGTACATTAACCCAGGTCCCTTGTGTCATTCTGAAAGTACATTAACCCAAGTACCTTGTGTAATACGGAGAGTATATTAACCCAGGTACCTTGTGTCATGCTGAGAATATATTAACCCAGGTACCTTGTGCCATACTGAGAGTACATTAACCTAGATACCTTGTGTAATACTAAGAGTACATTAACCCAGGTACCTTGTGTCATACTGAGAGTACATTAACCCAGGTACCTTCTGCCATACTGAGAGTGCATTAACCAAGGTACCTCGTGCTATACTGAGAGTACATTAGGTTCCTTGTGTCATACTGAGAGTACATTAACCCAGGTACCTTCTGTATACTGAGAATACATTAAAACAGGGTACATTAACCCAGGCAAATTGTGTCATGCTGAGGGCAAATTTTCCCAGGTACGTTGTGTCATACTGAGAGTTCATTAACCCAGGTACCTTCTGTCATACTGAGAGCACATTAAGCCAAGTACCTCGTGTCATACTGAGAGTACATTAATCCAGGTACCTTGTGCCATTCTGAGAGTACATTAACCCATGTAGTTTTGTGTCATACTGAGAGTACAATAACTCAGGTACATTCTGTCACACTGAGAGTACATTAACCCAGTTACCTCGTGTCATACTGAGAGTACATTAACACAGGCACCTTGTGTCATACTGAGAGTACATTAACCCAGGTACCTTGTGTCATACTGAGAGTACATTAACCCAGGTACCTTGTGTCATACTGAGAGTGCATTAACCCAGGTACCTTGTATCATACGAAGGGTACATTAACCAAGTCAAATTGTGTCATGCTGAGGGCACATTAACCCAGGTACGTTGTGTCATACTGAGAGTACATTAACCCAGGTACCTTGTGTCATACTGAGAGTACATTAACCCAGGTACCTTGTGTCATACTGCGAGTGCATTAACCCAGGCACCTTGTACCATACTAAGGGGACATAAGCACAGGCACAATGTGTCATGCTGAGGGCACATTAACCCAGGAGCCTTGTGTCATACTGAGAGTATATTAACCATGGTATCTTCTGTGTTACTGATAGTTCATTAACCCAGGTACCTTCTATCATACTGAGAGTACATTACCATAGGTGTCATGTCTCATAGTGAGAGTATGTTAACCAAGGTACCTTGTGTCACATTGAGAGTACATAATTTAACCCAGGTACCTTGTGTCATACTGAGAGTACATTAACCCAGGTACTTTCTGTCATACTGAAAGTACATTAACCCAGGTACCTTCTGTCATACTGAGAGTACATTACAATATTTACAATGCGTCATAGTGAGAGTACGTTAACAAAGGTACCTTGTGTCATACTGAGAGTACAGTAACCCAGGTACCTTGTATCATACTGAGAGTACATTAACCCACGTACCTTGTGTCAAACTGAGAGTACATTAACCCAGGGACCTTGTGTCATTCTGAGAGTACATTAACCCAGGTACCTTGTGTCATTCTGAGAGTACATTAACCAAGGTACCTTCTGTCATACTGAAAGTACATTAACCCAGGTTCCTTGTGTGATACTGAAAGTACGTTAACCAAGATGACTTGTGTTATACTGAGAGTTCATTAACCCAGGTTCCTTGTGTCGTACTGAGAGTACATTACCTCAGGTACCTTCCGTCATACTAAGAGTATATTAACCGAAATACCATGAGTCATACTGAGAGTATATTAACCCAGGTACCATGTGTCATAATGAGAGCACATTTACCCAGGTACCTTAAGTCATACTGAGAGTACAATAACCAGGTATCTTGTGTCATGCTGAGAATACATTAACCCAGATACCTTGTGTCATACTTAGAGTACATTAACCCAGGTACGTTCTGTCATACTGAGAGTACGTTAACCCAGATACCTTGTGTCATACCGAAAGTAAGTTAACCCAAGTTTCTTGTGTCATACTGAGAGTATATTAACACAGATACCTTGTGTTATGCTGAGAGTACATTAACCCATTGTTCTTTTGTCGTACAGAGAGTACATTAACCCTGATACCTTGTGTAATTCTGAGAGTACATTAACCCAGGAACCTTGCGTCATACTGAGAGTACATTAACCCAGGTACCTTGTGTCATACTGAGAGTACATTAACCCAGGTACCTTGTGTCATACTGAGACTACATTATCCCAGGTACCTTGTGTCATACTCAGAGTACATTAACCAGGTGCCTTGTGTCATACTGAGAGTACATTAACGCAGGTACCTTGTGTCATACTGAGAGTACATTAACCAGGTACCTTGTATCATACTGAGAGTACATTAACCAAGGTACCTTGTGTCATACTGAGAGTACACTAACCCAGGAACTTTGTATCATACTGAGAGTACATTAAATAAGGTACCTTTAGTCATACTGAGAGTATATTAACCGGGGAACCTCGTGTCATACTGAGAGTACATTAACCCAGGTACCTTGTGTCATACTGAGAGTACATTACCCCATATATATTATTTCATACAGAGAGTACATTAACCTTTGTACCTTGTGTCATATTGTGAGTATATTAACCATGGTACCTCGTGTCATACTGAGAGTACAATAACCCAGGTCCCTTGTGCCATACTGAGAGTACATTAACCCAGGTACCTTGTGTCATACTGAGAGTACATTAACCTAGGTACCTCGTGTCATACTGAGAGTACATTAACCAAGGTACCTTCTGTCATATTGAAAGTACATTAACCCAGGTACGTTGTGTCATACTCAGAGCACATTAACCCAGGTTCTCTGTGTGATACTGAGAGTACATTGACCCCGATACCTTGTGTTATACAGAGAGTACATTAACCCAGGTTCCTTGTGTCATACTGAGAGTGTATTAACCCACATACCTTGTGTCATACTGAGTGTATGTTAACCAAGGTACCTTGCATCACACTGGGAGTATATTAACCCAGGTACCTCGTGTCATACTGAGAGTACATTAACCCAGGTACCTTGGTTCATACTGAGAGTACATTAACCCAGGTACCTTGTGTCATTCTGAGTGTACACTAACCCAGTAACCTTGTGTCATACTGAGAGTACATTAGCCAAGGTACCTTGTGTCATATTGAGAGTACATTAACCCAGGGTCCTTGTGTCATACTGAGAGTGCATTAACCCAGGTACCTTCTGTCATACTGAAAGTACATTAAGCCAGGTACCTTGTGTCATACTTAGAGCACATTAACCCAGATTCTTTGTGTGATACTGAGAGTACATTGACCCCGATACCTTGTGTGGTACATAGAGTACATTAACCCAGTTGCCTTGTGTCATACTGAGAGTACATTAACCCATATACCTTGTGTCATACTAAGTGTACATTAACCAAGGTACCCTCCATCACACTGAGAGTATATTAACCAAAGTACCTTGTGTCATACTTGGAGTATATTAACCCAGGTACCTCGTGTCATACTGAGAGTACATTAATCTAGTTACTTTGTGTCATACTGAGAGTACATTAACCCAGGTCCCTTGTGTCATTCTGAAAGTACATTAACCCAAGTACCTTGTTTCATACTGAGAGTACATTAACCTAGGTACCTTGTGTCATTCTGAGAGTACATTAACCCAGGTACCTTGTGTCATGCTGAGAGTACATTAACCCAGATTCCTTGTGTCATACTGAGAGTACATTAACCCAGGTACATTGTGTCATACTGAGAGTACATTAACCCATGTACCTTCTGTCATACTGAAAGTACATTAACAAAGGTACCTCGTGTCATACTGAGAGTACATTAACCAAGGTTCCTTGTGTCATACGGAGAGTACATTATCCCAGGTACCTTCTGTCATACTGAGAATACATTAAAACAGTCACCTTGTGTCATACTAAGGGTACATTAACACAGGCAAATTGTGTCATGCTGAGGGAAAATTTTCCAAGGTACATTGTGTCACACTGAGAGTTCATTAACTCAGGTACCTTCTGTCGTACTGAGAGCACATTAAGCCAAGTACCTTCTGTCATACTGAGAGTACATTAACCCCGTTACCTCGTGTCATACTGAGAGTAAATTAACTCAGCTACCTTCTGTCATAATGAGAGTACATTAACCCAGATGCCTTCTGTCATACTGAGAGTACATTAACCCAGGTACCTCGTGTCATACTGAGAGTACATTAACCCAGGTACCTTCTGTCATACTGAGAGTATATTAACCCAAGTTCCCTGTGTCATACTGAGAGTACATTAACCCAGGTACCTTGTGTCATACTGAGAGTACATTAACCCAGGTACCTTCCGTCATACTGAGAGTATATTAACCCAAGTACCTTGAGTCATACTGAGAGTACATTAACCCAGGTACCATATGTCATAATGAGAGTACATTAACCCAGATACATTGTGTCATACTGAGAGTACATTAACCCAGGTACCTCGTGTCATACTGAGAGTACATTAATTCAGGTACCTTGTGTCATACTGAGAGTACATTAACGCAGGTACCTTGTGCAATACTGAGAGTACATTAACCCAGGTACCTTGTTTCATGCGGAGAGTACAATAACAAAGATACCTTGTGTCATACTGAGAGCACATTAACCCAGGTTCTTTGTGTCATACTGAGAGTACATTAACCCAGATACCTTGTGTCATACTGAGAGTACATTAACCCAGGTACCTTGTGTCATTCTGAGAGTACATTAACCCAGGTACCTTGTGTCATACTGAGAGTACATTAACCCAGGTACCTTGTGTCATTCTGAGAGTACATTAACCCAGGTACCGCCTCTCATACTGAGAGTAAATTAACCCAGGTACTTTGTGTCATACTGAAAGTACATTAACCCACACGCAGCCGCAGCCGCAGCAAGCAGCAACAAGGCTGCTCCTATATCTTGCCGTTCCCTGGGCCTATCCGAACTCCAGTGATGGCCAAATTGCAAGTACTGCTGCAACAACATGCAAGGAACCTATAGTGACATAAAAACTGACGGTGACGAAAACGAAATGGACTAAATATGACAAAAGAGGGACCGGCATTCAAGTATCAGACCTGCTGCCAGACGTGAACCAGACATGAGACGTTTTCCACTGCAATGAAATAACTGACCTCCATATCAACTGCACCAGTGTTCAACGGGAAGACAACATGGCAGAAAATCTGATCAACAAAACTTCAAGGAAATGACAGGTCTGTAGGACTTTTTTCCTCAGTGCCAAACGAGGGAAAGAATTGAGCATTTAAACATGGCTGACCGGCATCCAAACACCAGCTACTGCCAGACGTACAACTAGCGAAGTGAAATTCTCATCTTTACTGACGTTCATCTGTTGACAGTAGCATCATATCTGTACCACCATCATATCACCTGTACTAGTGCTAACGAGAGGGAAACACATGAGACATCGTCAAATCAACAATACAAAACTCCAAGGTTATAGGACGGTTATCCCTCAGTGCCAGTCGTGGGAAAGAAGTGAATAGTTAAACAGTCAAGGTTAATGTTTTTGTAGCTGACCTATATTCAGCTGATCAGTGTACAGTGAGAGAATCATAGCAGAAACGCCAAATATATCTATATACTCAAGGAAAGTCAGGTTGTAGGTGGCGTTACTCCCCTCAGTGTTTTAAAAATGGCTGAGTCAGCAGACCAGGTCAGGCGGTCAACAACACGACACATCCCCCGATAAATGGAATTGAGGGGGACTTGGAAGGATAAAACCATTGATTAAACCTTTCTGGTACCAGAATGGAAAGGAGTTAGAAGTTAATAGGTGAAGCCGTACTGTGAAGTGAGGCGGGAAGGGGAGTGTGTAATAAGGGGTTAACTGAAAGGGGTTTGTGAAGTTAAGGGAAAAGTGAGCAGTGAAGAGGGTTTTGAAGAAGAAAATTTACTAGTAATTCAGTGGTGATTGCTAAAGCAGATACTAGGGTGTACTAGGTGACTGGAAAAGAGAAATAAATATTATTGCATATGGTGACGTGTACTTAGCTCTGTGAAGACCTGTTTGCGCATTCTCTACGAATTGAAGCAAGATGCCCTCCATCGAGCAACTTTACCAACAGTTTAAGGAAGAATTGAGGATGGCGAAGATGGAAATTCGGCGACTGACCGAGGAAAACAAGAAGATTCGTAGTAGTCCTCGTGTTTTGAGTCCTCAGGTCAAGAAAGAAAACTGGTCAGTGGCTGGACAGCAGGGAACGAAGTTGACGATCAAGAAGACGAATGGAAAGGTAGAAACGATGAAGAAGAAAGAGACTGCCGTCGAAACTGTTGTGGAAACATCTAATACATTATCAGTGCTACCCAACGAATGTGAGTCGACTACTGGGAACGTCACGACGAACGACACCAAGGAAGGTAAGAATATTGTTGTTGTTGGGGATAGCCAAGTTAGGTATATGGATAGGGCATTCTGCTAGAAGGACAGGAGTAGGAGACAGAGGGTTTGCTTTCCTGGGGCTGGGATGGAGGATATTGTTAGCCATCTGGATGACATCATGAGAGGTAATGGGAGAAATCCTATCATCTGTCTCAGTGCTGGAGGCAACGATGTTGGCAGACATAGGAGTGAAGACCTGATTAGCAGGTATAGGTCAGCAATAGAAATAATTAGGAGGAAGGGTGGGAACCCTGTCATATGTGGTATTTTGCCAAGGAGAGGAGTTGGAAATGAATGGTTGTTCAATGTGACAATGTGACACCACCTATGACTGCTGCACCTCTCCTGCCAACGGTTTATAAACTCCTTCTCAGCACGTATGCCGTATTCTATTCAAGATTGAGGGACTGACCACATCGACTCAACGTTGAGGGACTGATTACCTCATTCTCCTCCTGTTCTTCAAGATTCTCCTTTGTATGGACTGATGAAGCCACTGTGTGGCGAAACGTTTCCTCAATAAAGATACCCAAGAGTTGCACATGTGTCTAATTTATCAACTTGTCGGTTCTCTGAACCATTCATCTACAAACCTGTCAGACACTGCAAGGTTTCCAAGAAATAACTCCCGTACCCAATGACACCAATCAAACCCAGCCCCTCCCACTCATAAGAACATAAGAACATAAGAAAGGAGGAACACTGCAGCAGGCCTGTTGGCCCATACTAGGCAGGTCCTTTACAATTCATCCCACTAACAAAACATTTGCCCAACCCAATTTTCAATGCTACCCAAGAAATAAGCTCTTATGTGCAAGTCCCACTCAAATCCAACCCCTCCCACTCATTGTTAGGTAAGACACATATGCAACAGTTAGGTATCTTTATTTCGAAACGTTTCGCCTACACAGTAGGCTTCTTCAGTCGAGTACAGAAAAGTTGATAGAAGCAGAAGAGACTTGAAGACGATGTAATCAGTCCATCACCCTTAAAGTTTTGAGGTGGTCAGTCCCTCAGTCTGGAGAAGAGCATTGTACTTATCCAACCTAAACTTGAAGTTACCCAAAGTCTTAGCCTCAATAACCCAACTAGGTAGACTGTTCCACTCATCAACCACCCTATTTCCAAACCAATACTTTCCTATGTCCTGTTGACCACGATAAAGAATTTGATATTATTTACTTAGATTTTAGTAAGGCTTTTGATAGAGTTCCGCACCATAGACTGTTAAAGAAAGTGGCAGCTCATGGCATTGGGGGAAAGGTACTCTCGTGGATCGAGTCATGGCTAACAGACAGGAAGCAGAGAGTGTCCATAAATGGGGTTAAATCCGAGTGGGGATCTGTAACAAGTGGCGTTCCACAGGGATCAGTCTTGGGCCCGTTGTTGTTTATAATATATATCAATGATTTTGATGAGGGAATTACTAGTGATATGAGTGGTGACCTGTACTTAACTCAGTGGTGACCTGTACTTAACTCAGTGGTGACCTGTACTTAACTCAGTGGTGACCTGTACTTAACAGTGGTGACCTGTACTTAACTCTGTGAAGAAGTGTCTTGTGTGCTCCCCGTGGACTGAACCAAGATGCCCTCCATCGAGCAACTTTACCAGCAACTTAAGGAAGAATTGAGGGTAGCGAAGATGGAGATACGGCGATTGACCGAGGAAAACAAGAGGATTCGTAGTAGTCCTCCTGTTTCGAGTCCTCAGGTCAAGAAGGGATCGTGGTCAGTGGCTGGACAGCAGGGGACGACGAAGTTGACGATCAAGAAGACGAATGGAAAGCCAGAAACGATGAAGAAGAAAGAGACTGCTGTGGAAACTCCTGTGGAAACCTCCAACGCATTCTCGGTGCTACCCGACGAATGTGAGTCGACTACTGGGATCGTCACGACGAACGACAACAAGGAAGGTAAGAATATTGTTGTTGTTGGGGATAGCCAGGTTAGATACATGGATAGGGCATTCTGCTTGAAGGACAGGAGTAGGAGACAGAGGGTTTGCTTTCCTGGGGCTGGGATTGAGGACATTGTTAGCCGGCTTGACAACATCATGAACGGTAATGGGATCAATCTTATTATTTGCCTCAGTGCTGGAGGCAATGATGTAGGCAAGCGTAGAAGTGAGAATTTATTTAGAAAGTTCAGGACAGCTATAGACATAATTAGGAAGAAGGGTGGGCGCCCTGTTATATGTGGCATTTTGCCAAGAAGAGGTGTTGGTAATGAATGGTTGTCCAGAGCAATTGGTATTAATTGTTGGCTGGAGAAACACTGTAAGGATAATGCAGTACCATTCATTGACAACTGGGACAACTTCTATGGCCGAAATGACATGTATGCCAGGGATGGGGTTGACTTATCCAGGGCAGGTGTGGGTTTTCTTGCTAACTCAGTTGAGGGGGATGTTAGGACTTTAAACTAGTATTAGTTAGAGATATGGGTTTAGAAATGATTAATAATGAGTATGGATATATTGACTTATGCTCTGATATTAAGAATCTTAATAGTAACTGTCATGGAGTAACTCTGGGTAATGATAATTTCAGAAATTGTGTAAAAACAAAGATGAATAGGAAAAATGTGCAGAAGAAAAAACATATGATGGTATTTTATGCTAACAGTCGAAGTGCACGAAATAAAATTAATGAACTACGTTTGGTAGCATGTGCTGGGAACTTTGATATCATTGCATTAACTGAAACGTGGTATGATTTAAAGAGTCGGGATATGACTGCTGAGTGTAATATTCAGGGATTTAAGTTGTTCAATGTGGATAGATGTAATGGGAAGGGGGGAGGAGTTGCATTGTATGTTCGAGAAAATATTAATTGTTGCATAAAAGCAGGTATAAAAATAGATGGAGCAGTAACAGAGTCTGTTTGGGTAGAGTTCGTGGAGGGTCAAGAAAAACTTATACACTTCAATGATATCTCCCCTCATTCTACGCCTCTCCAGAGAGTGGAGATTTAAGGCTTTAAGTCTATCTTCATACGGGAGGTTCCTTACACAGTAAATCATTTTAGTCATTCTTCTCTGTATGTTCTCTAATGAGTCTATATCCATCCTGTAGTAAGGGGACCAAAACTGAGCAGCATAATCTAAATGAGGCCTCACTAATGATGTATAGAGCTGTAAAATAACGTTTGGACTTCTGTTACTTATACTTCTTGAGATAAATCCAAGTAATCTGTTGGCCTTTTTGCGCACACTAAGGCACTGCTGTCTTGGCTTTAGATTTCTGCTTACCATGACTCCCTAGTCTTTTTCACATTCTGTATGATCAAGCTCTACTTCACCTAGATTATAGCTTCGAGGGTTATTTTCATTACCAAGGGCAAGTACCTTACACTTATCCACATTGAACTTCATCTGCCATTTTTCAGACCAAGACATTAATTTGTCCAAATCGTCCTGGAGTTCATTGATATCCTTCTCAGAGTGAATTATACGGCCTATCTTTGTATCATCAGCAAATTTACTCATGTCACTCGTAATCCTTTCATCAAGGTCATTAATGTAAATTATGAACAAGAGAGGGCCTAAAACTGATCCTTGTGGAACGCCACTAGTGACTAATTCCCATTCAGATTTCACTCCATTAATGGTAACTCTCTGCTTTCTATTGGTAAGCCATGCCTCAATCCATGCTAGAACTTTACCTCCTATACCATGAGCTGCCACTTTTCTTAAGAGTCTCTTGTGAGGTACTCTGTCGAAGGCTTTACTAAAATCCAAATAAACAATATCATATTCCTTATCACTGTCAACTGCCTCAAATGTTCTATTGAAGAACGTCAGTAAGTTTGTCAGGCAGGAACGACCTCTCGTGAATCCATGCTGAGATTCATTTATCAAGTTATGCTCTTCAATGTGACTTCTGATAATGTCAGCTATAATTGATTCTAATAACTTGCCCACTATAGATGTCAGGCTTATTGGACGGTAATTTGAAGGAGTGGACTTATCCCCTGATTTGAATATAGGAACCACATTAGCCATCTTCCACAACTCTGGCACAACACCGGTAATAATGGACGCATTGAATACACTCTTGCATTCCTTAAGTACCCTGGAAAACAACTCATCGGGTCCCGGGGACTTATTTTGTTTCAGTTTGTCTATCTATTTAATAACCATGTCCCTCGTGACAGTAATATTAGTTAACTTAAATTCATCAGGAACTAAATAATTGTTAATTACTGGAATCTCATTTACATCTTCCTGTGTAAAAACTGACAAAAAATAGTCATTAAATAAGGAACACATTTCCAGTTCATTATCCGTCAGCTGTCCATTCCCAGTTTTCAGAGGTCCTACTTTTTCCTTCACCTTCGTCCTATACACTTTAATTGGTCTTTGGATTAGTCTTTGATTCATTAGCAGCTCTAATTTCATAGTCACGTTTAGCCTTTCTAATCGCCTTTTTTACTTCTCTTTTAAGCTGAACATATTGGTCAGTAAGGTTAACCTCTCCTCTTCTGATGCGCCAATAAATTCCCCTTTTCTCCCCTAATAGATGCTTTAGCCTCCTGTTAACCCATTTGTGATCGTTATTATTAGACCTAATTTCTCTCTGGGGAATGTATATACTCTGGGCACTGTGTACATTATTAAGAAAACAATCATAAAAGCAGATCCCTTCATATTCATAAGTATGATTATCGTCAATAAAATCATTAGCTAGATAACCCCAATCAAGATTAGACAGATGTTCCCTAAGTCCATTATAATCGGCAGAACGAAAATCAGGGATTTTTACTGTATTATCATTATTCTTGCATTCCCAATTAATGTTAAAAGTGATGGATTTGTGATCACTTGCGCCAAGCTCTTCAGTGATCTCCAGATTATTCACGAGTGTTTCCGTATTTGACAAGACTAGGTCTAGCAAATTATTACCCCTGGTAGGCTCAGTTACACTCTGTTTCAGAAAACAGTCCTGAACTGTTTCAATAAAGCCACTGGACTCTAGATTACCTGTCAAAGAATTCCAGTCAATTTGACTAAAGTTAAAGTCCCCTACTATGACTATGTTACTGTGTCCAGAAGCCCTAACAATTTCGTCCCAAAGAAGTCTCCCTCTATCGTGATCCAAGCCTGGAGGTCGGTATATTACACATAGAATTAGTTTTTCTTGACCCTCCACGAACTCTACCCAAACAGACTCTGTTACTGCTCCATCTATTTTTATATCTGTTTTTATGCAACAATTAATATTTTCTCGAACATACAATGCAACTCCTCCCCCCTTCCCATTACATCTATCCACATTGAACAACTTAAATCCCTGAATATTACACTCAGCGGTCATATCCCGACTCTTTAAATCATACCACGTTTCAGTTAATGCAATGATATCAAAGTTCCCAACACATGCTACCAAACGTAGTTCATTAATTTTATTTCGTGCACTTCGACTGTTAGCATAAAATACCATCATATGTTTTTTCTTCTGCACATTTTTCCTATTCATCTTTGTTTTTACACAATTTCTGAAATTATCATTACCCAGAGTTACTCCATGACAGTTACTATTAAGATTCTTAATATCAGAGCATAAGTCAATATATCCATACTCATTATTTATCATTTCTAAACCCATACCTCTAACTAATCCTAGTTTAAAGCCCTAACAACCCCCTCAACTGAGTTAGCAAGAAAACCCACACCTGCCCTGGATAAGTGAACCCCATCCCTGGCATACATGTCATTTCGGCCATAGAAGTTGTCCCAGTTGTCAATGAATGGTACTGCATTATCCTTACAGTGTTTATCCAGCCAACAATTAATACCAATTGCTCTGGACAACCATTCATTACCAACACCTCTTCTTGGCAAAATGCCACATATAACAGGGTGCCCCCCTTCTTCCTAATGATGTCTATAGCTGTCCTGAACTTTCTAACTAAATCCTCACTTCTACGCTTGCCTACATCATTGCCTCCAGCACTGAGGCAAATAATAGGATTGAACCCATTACCGTTCATGATGCTGTCAAGCCGGCTAACAATGTCCTCCATCCCAGCCCCAGGAAAGCAAACCCTCTGTCTCCTACTCCTGTCCTTCAAGCAGAATGCCCTATCCATGTATCTAACCTGGCTATCCCCAACAACAACAATATTCTTACCTTCCTTGTTGTCGTTCGTCGTGACGATCTCAGTAGTCGACTCACATTCGTCGGGTAGCACCGAGAATGCGTTGGAGGTTTCCACAGGAGTTTCCACAGCAGTCTCTTTCTTCTTCATCGTTTCTGGCTTTCCATTCGTCTTCTTGATCGTCAACTTCGTCGTCCCCTGCTGTCCAGCCACTGACCACGATCCCTTCTTGACCTGAGGACTCGAAACAGGAGGACTACTACGAATCCTCTTGTTTTCCTCGGTCAATCGCCGTATCTCCATCTTCGCTACCCTCAATTCTTCCTTAAGTTGCTGGTAAAGTTGCTCGATGGAGGGCATCTTGGTTCAGTCCACAGGAGCACACAAGACACTTCTTCACAGAGTTAAGTACAGGTCACCACTGTTAAGTACAGGTCACCACTGAGCTTACGTGTCAGGTCTACCGCCTGAGTTAAGTACACTCAGGCATTGCTGTCTTGGTTTAAGGTACTGCTTACCACCCCCAAGTCCTTTTTGCAATCTGTATGGCTAAGTTCTACATTATTTAACTTATAAGTACTAGGGTTATGGACACTCCCGAGCTTCAGAACCTTGCATTTATCTACATTGAACTGCATCTGCCACTTTTCTGACCAAGAGTAGAGTTTGTCTAAATCCTCCTGAAGTTCCCTAACATCTCCTTTTGAATCAACTATCCTACCTATCTTTGTGTCATCGGCGAATTTGCTCATATCATTAGTAATTTCCTCATCAAGGTCATTGATATATATTATAAACAACAAAAGGCCCAAGACCGATCCCTGTGGAACCCCACTTGTTACAGATCCCCACTCGGATTTAACCCCATTTATGGACACTCTTTGCTTCCTGTCTGTGAGCCATGATTCGATCCACGAGAGCACTTTTCCCCCAATGCCATGAGCTGCCACTTTCTTTAACAGTCTTTGGTGCGGAACTCTATCAAATGCCTTACTAAAATCTAAGTAAATAATATCAAATTCTTTATCGTGGTCAACAGCCTCAAAAGCTTTACTGAAGAAAGTTAATAAATTAGTTAGACAAGACCGGCCTCTTGTGAATCCATGCTGAGTATCATTAATCAAGCTATGCTTATCGAGATGGCTTCTTATAATCTCAGCTATAATTGACTCTAGTAATTTGCCTACAATTGAGGTCAGGCTTATTGGGCGATAATTTGACGGTAACGACTTGTCCCCTGTTTTAAAAATAGGAATTACATTAGCCATCTTCCACATATCAGACGCTACACCTGTTTGAAGAGATAAATTAAAAATATTAGTTAATGGTTCACAGAGTTCCATTTTGCATTCCTTAAGAACCGTTGAAAAATCCTCATCAGGACCCGGTGACTTATTTTGTTTCAGTCGGTCTATCTGCTTCACAACTATTTCACTAGTGACTGTGATGTTACATAATTTATCTTCTTCTGGCCCACTATAAAAATTAATTACTGGAATATTGTTAGTGTCTTCCTGTGTAAAAACCGAGAAAAAATAATTATTTAAAATCGAGCACTTTTCATTCTCTTTGTAAGTAAGATGTCCATAGTTATTTTTAAGGGGACCTATCTTATCTGTAACTTTTGTTCTATATACCTGGAAAAAACTTTTTGGGTTAGTTTTAGGATCCCTAGCAACTTTAATTTCATAGTCCCTTTCAGCTTTTCTTATCCCCTTTTTAATGTCCCTCTTAATATCAATATACTGATTCATAAGATGACCCTCACCTGTTTTGATACGCCTATAAATTCCTTTCTTATGCCCTAGTAGATATTTGAGCCTATTATTCATCCATTTTGGGTCATTTCTATTTGATCTAATTTCTTTATAAGAGATAAACGTTCTTTGAGCAGCATGTATGGTGTTCAGAAATCTGTCATATTGATATCTCACTTCGTTACCCCAGTCAACAGATGATAAGTGTTCTCTAAGCCCATCGTAATCTGCTAAGCGAAAATCTGGGACCGTTACTGAGTTATCCCTACTATCATACTTCCATTCAATGCTAAATGTAATTGATTTGTGGTCGCTAGCACCCAGTTCCTCTGAAACTTCTAAATTATTAACAAGGGATTCATTGTTTGCCAGAACTAAGTCAAGCAGGTTATTACCCCTTGTAGGTTCTGTCACAAACTGCTTCAAAAAACAATCCTGACCTACTTCTAAGAAGTCATATGATTCTAAATTCCCAGTCAAGAAATTCCAATCAATATGACTAAAGTTAAAGTCTCCTAGAATTACTACATTATCGTGCCTTGTGGCCTTAACAATTTCCTCCCATAGTAGTCTCCCCTGTTCCGTATCTAAATTTGGGGGACGGTATATCACTCCTAAAATTAGTTTTTCATGCCCCTCTGAAAATTCTATCCAAACAGACTCTGTATGTGTTACTTCAGACTTAATACCCGTTTTTATGCAACAGTTCAAGTGATCTCGGACATACAATGCCACCCCACCCCCCCCTCCGACACTTCTATCTTCTTGGAACAATTTAAAACCCTGAATGTGATATTTTGCAGGCATGTCCCGACTTTTTGAATTAAACCACGTCTCAGTAAGGCAAATACATCAATGTTACCTACACTAGCAACTAGTCTCAACTCGTCCATCTTATTCTTAGCACTGCGACTATTGGTGTAATAAATATTTAAAGACCCTCCTTTCTCTTTACCCTTCCTGCTCATTTCTGTTTTTCTACTAAACCTATTACTGTCCTTATCACCCAGTGTCACTGGCTTTTCAATATCTACTTCGTTCTGCTTATTACTAGCTCCCCTAGAACTCATAATATTACTACACTGGGACTTCACTGTTTTTCCGCCAAAACCCATACCTCTAACTATTTCTAGTTTAAAGTCCTAACAGCTCCCTCCACTGCAGTAGCCAGTGCTCCCACCCCAGACCTAGATAAGTGAACCCCATCCCTGGCATACATGTCATTTCTGCATAGAAGAGGTCCCAGTTGTCAATGAATGTTACCGCATTTTCCTTACAGTATTTGTCCAGCCAGCAATTGACACCAATTGCCCTGGACAACCATTCATTTCCAACTCCTCTCCTTGGCAAAATACCACATATGACAGGGTTCCCACCCTTCCTCCTAATTATTTCTATTGTTTACGCTTGTCATCCACTTATACACTTCAATGACATCTCCCCTCATTCTACGCCTCTCCAGAGAGTGGAGATTTAAGGCTTTAAGTCTATCTTCATACGGGAGGTTCCTTACACAGTAAATTATTTTAGTCATTCTTCTCTGTATGTTCTCTAATGAGTCTATATCCATCCTGTAGTAAGGGGACCAAAACTGAGCAGCATAATCTAAATGAGGCCTCACTGGTGATGTATAGAGCTGTAAAATAACTTTTGGACTTATGTTACTTATACTTCTTGAGATAAATCCAAGTAATCTGTTGGCCTTGTTGCGCACACTAAGGCACTGCTGTCTTGGCTTTAGATTTCTGCTTACCATGACTCCCAAGTCTTTTTCACATTCTACTTCACCTAGATTATAGCTTCGAGGGTTATTTTCATTACCAAGGGCAAGTACCTTACACTTATCCACATTGAACTTCATCTGCCATTTTTCAGACCAAGACATTAATTTGTCCAAATCGTCCTGGAGTTCAGGACAGACAGGATATTGCAGCAGTAAATGAATTCCAAAGGGTGAGGAACAGAGTACAGAGACTTATAAAAGGAGCAAAGGCAAAGCACTATTGCTCAAAAATTGAAGAGTATAAGCATAACCCCAGAAAGCTCTGGCAACAACTAAAACAGTTGGGGTATAGCCATAGATAGGTCTAACATAGTACTCACTATCGATAATGAGGTATGCCACGAAACATCTAAGGTGGCAAATTGCTTTAATTCATACTACACATCTGTTGCATCAACACTAGTAAGTAAACTACCAGCTGCATCAAATACCTTTAACACAGACTCTGATAAGTTTCAAACATACTATACCAATAAAGGGGTAACCCCAAACAGTTGTCAACTAGTAAGTGTATCTCATGACTTTATTCAAAAAGAACTAAGCAGGTTAAACCCAACTAAGAGCACAGGCCCTGATAACATCCCGTCTAAGTTCCTAAAAGATGGTGCTTCTGAACTGTCAATCCCTATTGCTCACATAATAAATCTATCAATCACCACTAATACCGTACCGGAGGGGTTCAAGGAGGCCAGAGTTACTCCTATCTTCAAGAAAAATAGTAGGTCTGATGTCAGCAACTATAGGCCTGTTAGTATACTCAGTATAATATCTAAAATTCTAGAGAGGGCGGTGTATTCTCAAGTAGTTAAGTACCTTAATGACAACAACATTCTCCATAGCTATCAATCGGGCTTTAGAAGATCCTACTCAACCGACACCTCCCTTATTAATCTGATGGATTACCTGAGAACTGAAATGTCAAAGGGGAACCTCATAGGTATGGTAACCTTAGACCTGCAAAAGGCCTTCGATACTGTCAACCACAATATATTATGTAAGAAACTTCAAGCTATCGGTATAGGTTCTGTAGACTGGTTTAAGTCCTACCTTAGCAACAGGAGACAAATAGTCAAAATAAAAAAAACGGAATCAGAATCCCTGCCGATAACATGTGGAGTTCCCCAAGGTAGTATTCTGGGTCCCTTATTATTCTTATGTTATGTCAATGATATGCCTATCAGTGTCAAGTGCAAACTCCTACTGTATGCAGATGACAGTGCTCTGTTAGTGTCAGGTAAAGACCCACAAGATATTGCTAATGTTTTAACACTGGAACTGGAGTCCTGCAGCAAATGGTTAGTAGACAACAAACTATCATTACACCTAGGGAAAACTGAAGCCATTCTCTTTGGCACGAAACATAAACTGAGAAGGGTAAATAATTTTAATGTTCAGTGTAATGGGGAGCCCATCACTTTGGTTTCATCAGTTAAATATCTGGGAATCCCCTTTGACCCATGCATGTCAGGAGAATTGATAGGGAACAGTGTAGTAAAGAAAGCGAATGCCAGACTGAAGTTCCTGTATAGACAAGCACAGTGTCTACCTACTGAGGCTCGCAGGACCCTATGTCTAGCCCTTATACAATGCCATATGGATTACGCTTGCTCTTCTTGGTACTCTGCCTTGACAAAAAAACTGAAAGATAGACTGCAAATCACCCAGAACAAAATCGTAAGATTCATCCTGGGGCTGGGACCAAGAGAACATGTAGGCCAGGATGAATTACAGCAGTTGGATATGCTGAATGTTGAAGACAGAGTAAAACAACTGAAGCTAAATCATGTTTATAAAATTGCTCACAAACAATGTCCAGAATATCTTGCTGTCAATTTTGTCAAGGTTGGGAACCAAAGCAATCATAGTACTAGGGGGAGAGAGCACAACTTTGTAGTACCCACAGTCAGTGGCCAGGCGTCAAACACCTTTTATTGTACAGCAATAAAGGAATGGAACAGACTACCCGCACATGTCAAAGCCAGTCATAGCATGAACCAGTTCAAGAAGAGTGCCAAAAGGTGTCTGATGAATGTAGCTACAGAAAGGGAGGGGAATGATTTTCTATTTTTTAGCTAACATACGTGTAAATTTTACCTTATTCCTAGTAATGACTCTCGTATTGTAGATAGTCGTAATGACCCTCGTGTAGTAGATAGTCTTAATGACCCTCGTGTAGTAGATAGTCTTAATGACCCTCGTGTAGTAGATAGTCTTAATGACCCTCGTGTAGTAGATAGTCTTAATGACGTTCGTGTAGTAGATAGTCTTAATGACCCTCGTGTAGTAGCAAGTCTTAACGACCCTCGTGTAGTAGATAGTCTTAATGACCCTCGTGTAGTAGATAGTCTTAATGACCCTCGTGTAGTAGACAGTCTTAATGACCCTCGGGTAGTAGATAGTCTTAATGACCCTCGTGTAGTAGATAGTCTTAATGACCCTCGTGTAGTAGATAGTCTTAATGACCCTCGGGTAGTAGATAGTCTTAATGACCCTCGGGTAGTAGATAGTCTTAATGACCCTCGTGTAGTAGACAGTCTTAATGACCCTCGTGTAGTAGATAGTCTTAATGACCCTCGTGTAGTAGATAGTCTTAATGACCCTCGTGTAGTAGATAGTCTTAATGACCCTCGTGTAGTAGATAGTCTTAATGACCCTCGTGTAGTAGATAGTCTTAATGACCCTCGTGTAGTAGACAGTCTTAATGACCCTCGTGTAGTAGATAGTCTTAATGACCCTCGTGTAGTAGATAGTCTTAATGACCCTCGTGTAGTAGATAGTCTTAATGACCCTCGTGTAGTAGATAGTCTTAATGACCCTCGTGTAGTAGACAGTCTTAATGACCCTCGTGTAGTAGATAGTCTTTTTAGTATGATAATAAGATGTTATCTTCATTGTAGAATAATAAGAAAATATTATAACCTTTATATTATAATAATAAGGTAAAAGGACCACAATGGAAATAAGTCACTCTGTCTGACTTTTTTGGGTTATCCCAGGTTATCCCAGGTTATCCCAGGTTATCCCAGGTTCTCTACACATATGCTGCTATGTATGATAATTCTATGTAACTGTATTTGTGTATACCTGAATAAACTCACTTACTTACTTACTTACTTACCTCGTGTCATACTGAGAGTACATTAACCCAGGTACCTTCTGTCATACTGAAAGTACATTAACCCAGGTACCTTGTGTCATACTGAGAGTACATTAACCCAGGTACCTTGTGTCATACTGAAAGTACATTAACCCAGGTTCCTTGTGTGATACTTAAAGTACATTAACCCAGATACCTTGTGTTATACTGAGAGTACATTAACCCAGGTTCCTTGTGTCATACTTAGAGTACATTACCTCAGGTACCTTCCGTCATACTGAGAGTATATTAACCCAAGTACCATGAGTCACATTGAGAGTATATTAACCCAGGTACCATGTGTCATATTGAGAGTACATTAACCCAGGTACGTTCTGTCATACTGAGAGTACATTAACCCAGATACTTTGTGTCATACTGAAAGTAAGTTAACTCAGTTTTCTTGTGTCATACTGAGAGTATATTAACACAGATATCTTGTGTTATGCTGAGAGTACATTAACCCATTTTCCTTGTGTCGTACAGAGAGTACATTAACCCAGACACCTTGTGTAATTCTGAGAGTACATTAACCCAGGTACCTTGCATCATACTGAGAGTATATTAACCAAAGTACCTTGTGTCATACTGAGTGTATATTAGCCAATTTACCTTGTTTCATACTGAGAGTACATTAACTCAGGCACCTTGTGTCACGCTGAGATTACATTAACCCAGGTACCTTTTGTCATACTGAGAGTACATTAACCAGGTGCCTTGTGTCATACTGAAAGTACATTAACCCAGGTACCTTGTGTGATACTGAGAGAACATTAACCCAAATACCTTGTGTTATACTGAGAGTACATTAACCCAGGTTCCTTGTGTCATACCGAGAGTTCATTAACCCAGGTACCTTCCGTCATACTGATAGTATATTAACCCAAGTATCTTGTGTCATGGTGAGAGTATATTAACCATGTACCTTGTGTCATACTGAGAGTACACTAACCCAGATACATTGTGTCATACTGAGAGTACATTAACCCAGGTACCTTGTGTCGTAATGAGAGTACATTAACCCAGGTATCTTGTGTCTTACTGAGAGTACATTAACCCAGGTACCTTGTGTCATATTGAGAGTACACCTTGTGTCATACTGAGAGTACATTAACCCATGTACCTTGTGTCATACTGAGAGTACATTAACCCAGGTACCTTGTGTCATACCGAGAGTACATTAACCTATGTACATTGTTTCATTCTGAGAGTACATTAACCTAGATACCTTGTGTCATACTGATAGTATATTAACCCAGGAACCTTGTGTCATACTGAGAGTTCATTAGCCCAGGTACCTCGTGCCATACTGAGAGTACATTAACCCAGGTACCTTTTGTCATATTTAGAGTATATTAACCTTTATACATTGTTTCATACTGAGAGTGCATTATCCTAGGTACCTTGTGTCATACTGAGAGTATATTAACCCAGGTACCTTGTATCATACTGAGAGTACATTACCCAATGTACCTTGTGCCATACTGAGAGTACATTAACCCAGGTACCTTGTATCATACTGAGAGTACATTAACCAATGTACCTTGTGTCATACTGAGAGTACATTAACCCAGGAACTTTGTGTCATACTGAGAGTACATTAAGCCAGGTACCTTGTGCCATACTGAGAGTACATTACCCCATATACATTGTTTCATACAGAGAGTAAATTAACCTATGTACCCTGTGTGATACTGAGAGTATATTAACCATTGTACCTTGTGTCATACTGAGAATACAATAACCCAGGTCCCTTGTCCCATACTGAGAGTACATTAACCCATGTACCTTGTGTCATACTGAGAGTACATTAACCCATGTACCCTGTGTCATACTGAGAGTACATTAACCCAGGTACCTTGTGTCATACTTAGAGCATATTAACCCAGATACCTTGTGTCATATTGAGAGTACATTAACCCAGGTACCTTGTGTCATACTGAGAGTACAGTAACCCAGGTACCTTGTGTCATACTGTGAGTACATTAACCCATGTACCTTGTGTCATACTGAGAGTACATTAACCCAGGTACATTGTGTCATACTGAGAGTACATTAACCTAGGTACCTTGTGTCACTCTGAAAGTTCATTAACCCAGGAGCCTTGTGTCATGCTGAGAGTACATTAACCCATGTACCTTGTGTGATACTAAGGGTACACTAACCCAGGTACATTGTGTCATACTGAGAGTACATTAACCTAGGTACCTTGTGTCACTCTGAAAGTTCATTAACCCAGGAGCCTTGTGTCATGCTGAGAGTACATTAACCCATCCACCTTGTGTGATACTAAGGGTACACTAACCCAGGTACCTTGTGTGATACTAAGGGTACACTAACCCAGGTACCTTGTGTGATACTAAGCGTACACTAACCCAGGTACCTTGTGTGATACTAAGGGTACACTAACCCAGGTACCTTGTGTGATACTAAGGGTACACTAACCCAGGTACCTTGTGTGATACTAAGGGTACACTAACCCAGGTACCTTGTGTGATACTAAGGGTACACTAACCCAGGTACCTTGTGTGATACTAAGGGTACACTAACCCAGGTACCTTGTGTGATACTAAGGGTACACTAACCCATGTACCTTGTGTGATACTAAGGGTACACTACATTGGATATATATCACACACTATTATACAAAGGGCCGTCAAGCTGTGAGAGCCACACCAGGAAAAATCGAATATTTGTTGGTTTTAAGGTATTACACTGACTTCCGTTTAAAAATGTTGTATAAATGATACAACTATGGTAGAACACATATTCCACATATATAATATTTAGTTGGTCCATCTTTAGATATAATGTGATCAGTGATGTGTCGAGGCTAACTATATGGGTACGACAGTGGTTCTGCACCTCGTTATCATGGTTCTATACCCATGTTATGTTGTCTATTATCTCTGTTTTGGTTGTGATAGATTCGGATTTCAGTTGTTTTAATTATTTCTCTGAACTGTCTATTGAAGTTGTATTTCGTGAATTACCTGGCCAGTCAAGAAGAGGATTATGTTGTGACTCCTGGAATGCTTTCACAGATTTTTCTGTGGAAGTTATTTCAAAATCTTCACGCTGTCCCCCCGTACCCATCCTGTGTGACATGCTGCTTCATCCGGCATAAAATGGAATGATTCTTCACCTTGAAACCAGTCAGGTATCTGAGGAACGAGTCTACATCGTAATAATGTTTGTAGAATTACCGACAATATGTAAAGTAAAAGGGCACAAGTGCAACTAATGTAGGATTTTTATTGTGGCAACGTTTCGCTCTCCAGCAGCTTTGTCAAGCCGATACAAACAGTACATGGGTACAAAGGGTATATATAGGCTCAGAGTCGATGTGTTCAGTCCATCAATCTTGTAGAATGTACAGCATAGGGCCGTAGACGTGGCTTATATACTGTAGTCAGGTGAGGCGAAGCAGGCGGAGGTGGCGTCATAGTGGTACCATCCACTAGTCGAAGCTGGTCTTCGTCCAAAGGTTGGACAAGTGTTGAAGAATTCTTTGACGCCGCCTCCTCCTGCTTCGCCTCACCTGACTACAGTATATAAGCCACGTCTACGGCCATATGCTGTACATTCTACAAGATTGATGAACTGAACACATCGACTCCAGGCTGAGGGACTGATTACCTCAAACTCCTCCTCTCCTTACACCTTTCTGCTTTGTATTGGACTGATGAAGCCACTGTGTGGCGAAACGTTTCCTAAATAAAGATTCCCATACGTTGCGTAAGTGTCTCAATCTTCAGTAGTAGTAGTAGTAGTAGTGACATAAGTTGTAGTAGTGGTAGTAGTAATACAGTATGGTAGAACAATTAACTTCCACATGAGTAAAAAGGATATAAGCTATTACATGTAATTGGGAAACATAAAAATAGGTTAGACAAATATTTATATTGGAGACTGGATATAGAAGGTCTGTTACAATGTTCATTCTCTGTAATGTGCTTGTGTAGTATTAACAGGAGAGACTATGTGATGGCAGGGTTCACTGCTTTCAGGAGGATTCTTGTTAAGACTTCAGAGATGGTGAAGCTGCCTTTGTTTTGTTTAATTGTATTAGAAACAGCTATTAGTGAAGATTCAAGGCACTTGCGTCTGCGGAAATTAGTTTCTTTGATCACTAATTGGGCGTCTCTGAATTTCATGAGATGATTGGTGGAATTTCGGTGTTGTACACAGGCGTTGTTCAAGTTATCGTTCCTACATGCGTAAATGTGTTCATTGAGGCGCCTGTCGAGGTTTCTTGCTGTTTCACCTACATAAATCTTGTCACAGCCTCCACAGGGTATAGTGTAAACTCCTGCGTTGACTGGTTCGTGGTGCTTTGATTTTGTTCTGGTTAGATCCTTTATTGAAGTGCTGGAAGCGATGGCGACTCTGGTGTTAGCTTGTGAAAGTACTTTAGAAACGTTCAGTGCAACCTAGCTCTGGGGTGACGCTGGGATTATTACCAGCTGGCTCTGGGATGATGCTGGGATTATTACCAGCTGGCTCTGGGGTGACGCTGGGATTATTACCAGCTGGCTCTGGGGTGACGCTGGGATTATTACCAGCAGGCTCTGGGGTGACGCTGGGATTATTACCAGCTGGCTCTGGGGTGATGCTGGGATTATTACCAGCTGGCTCTGGGGTGACGCTGGGATTATTACCAGCTGGCTCTGGGGTGACGCTGGGATTATTACCAGCTGGCTCTGGGGTGACGCTGGGATTATTACCAGCTGGCTCTGGGGTGATGCTGGGATTATTACCAGCTGGCTCTGGGGTGACGCTGGGATTATTACCAGCTGGCTCTGGGGTGACGCTGGGATTATTACCAGCTGGCTCTGGGGTGACGCTGGGATTATTACCAGCAGGCTCTGGGGTGACGCTGGGATTATTACCAGCTGGCTCTGGGGTGATGCTGGGATTATTACCAACTGGCTCTGGGGTGACGCTGGGATTATTACCAGCTGGCTCTGGGGTGACGCTGGGATTATTACCAGCAGGCTCTGGGGTGATGCTGGGATTATTACCAGCTGGCTCTGGGGTGACGCTGGGATTATTACCAGCTGGCTCTGGGGTGACGCTGGGATTATTACCAGCTGGCTCTGGGGTGACGCTGGGATTATTACCAGCTGGCTCTGGGGTGACGCTGGGATTATTACCAGCTGGCTCTGGGGTGACGCTGGGATTATTACCAGCTGGCTCTGGGGTGACGCTGGGATTATTACCAGCAGGCTCTGGGGTGACGCTGGGATTATTACCAGCTGGCTCTGGGGTGATGCTGGGATTATTACCAGCTGGCTCTGGGGTGACGCTGGGATTATTACCAGCTGGCTCTGGGGTGACGCTGGGATTATTACCAGCAGGCTCTGGGGTGATGCTGGGATTATTACCAGCTGGCTCTGGGGTGACGCTGGGATTATTACCAGCTGGCTCTGGGGTGACGCTGGGATTATTACCAGCTGGCTCTGGGGTGACGCTGGGATTATTACCAGCTGGCTCTGGGGTGACGCTGGGATTATTACCAGCTGGCTCTGGGGTGATGCTGGGATTATTACCAGCTGGCTCTGGGGTGATGCTGGGATTATTACAAGCTGACTCTGGGGTGATGCTGGGATTATTACCAGCTGGCTCTGGGGTGACGCTGGGATTATTATCAGCAGGCTCTGGAGTGATGCTGGGATTATTACCAGCTGGCTCTGGGTTGATGCTGGGATTATTACCAGCTGACTCTGGGGTGACGCTGGGATTATTACCAGCTGGCTCTGGGGTGATGCTGGGATTATTACCAGCTGGCTCTGGGGTTATGCTGTGATTATTACCAGCTGGCTCTGGGGTGATGCTGGGATTATTACCAGCTGGCTCTGCGGTGATGCTGGGATTATTACCAGCTGGCACTGCGGTGATGCTGGGATTATTACCAGCTGGCTGTGGGGTGACGCTGGGATTATTACCAGCTGGCTCTGGGGTGATGCTGTGATTATTATCAGCTGGCTCTGGGGGAAGCTGGGATTATTACCAGCTGGCTCTGGGGTGATGCTGGGATTATTACCATCTGGCTCTGGGGTGATGCTGGGATTATTACCAGCTGGCTCTGGTGTGATGCTGGGATTATTACCAGCTGGCTCTGGGTTGATGCTGGGATTATTACCAGCTGACTCTGGGGTGACGCTGGGATTATTACCAGCTGGCTCTTGGGGGATGCTGGGATTATTACCAGCTGGCTCTGGGGTTATGCTGTGATTATTACCAGCTGGCTCTGGGGTGATGCTGGGATTATTACCAGCTGGCTCTGCGGTGATGCTGGGATTATTACCAGCTGGCTCTGCGGTGATGCTGGGATTATTACCAGCTGGCTGTGGGGTGACGCTGAGATTATTACCAGGTGGCTCTGGGGTGATGCTGTGATTATTACCAGCTGGCTCTGGGGGAAGCTGGGATTATTACCAGCTGGCTCTGGGGTGATGCTGGGATTATTACCAGCTGGTTCTGGGGTGATGCTGGGATTATTACCAGTTGCTCTGGGGTGATGCTGGGATTATTACCAGCTGGCTCTGGGGTGATGCTGGGATTATTACCAGCTGGCTCTGGGGTGATGCTGGGATTATTACCAGCTGGCTCTGGGGTGAAGCTGGGATTATTTCCAGCTGGCTCTGGGGTGATGCTTGGATTATTACCAGCTGGCTCTGGGGTGATGCTGGGATTATTACCAGCTGTCTCTGGGGTGATGCTGGGATTATTACCAGCTGGCTATAGGGTGATGCTGGGATTATTAGAAGCTGGATCTGGGGTGATGCTGAAATTATTACCAACTGGCTCTGGGGGAAGCTGGGATTATTACCAGCTGGCTCTGGAGTGATGCTGGGATTATTACCAGCTGGCTCTGTGGTGATGCTGGGATTATTACCAGCTGGCTCTGGGGTGATGCTGGGATTATTACCAGCTGGCTCTGGGGTGATGCTGGGATTATTACCAGCTGGCTCTGGGGTGACGCTGGGATTATTACCAGCTGGCTCTGGGGTGACGCTGGGATTATTACCAGCTGGTTCTGAGGTGATGCTGGGATTATTACCAGCTGGCTCTGGGGTGATGCTGGGATTATTACCAGCTGGCTCTGGGGTGATGCTGGAATTATTATCAGCTGGCTCTGGGGTGATGCTGGGATTATTATCAGCTGGCTCTGGGGTGATGCTGGGATTATTACCAGCTGGCTCTGGGGTGATGCTGGAATTATTACCAGCTGGTTCTGGGGTGATGCTGGGATTATTACCAGCTGGCTGTGGGGTGATGCTGGGATTATTACCAGCAGGCTCTGGGGTGATGCTGGGATTATTACCAGCTGGCTCTGGGGTGATGCTGGGATTATTACCAGCTGGCTCTGGGGTGATGCTGGGATTATTACCAGCTGGCTCTGGGGTGATGCTGGGATTATCACCAGCTGGCTCTGGAGTGATGTTGGGATTATTACCAGCTGGCTCTGGGGTGATGCTGGGTTTATTACCAGTTGGCTCTGGGGTGATCCTGGGATTATTACCAGCTGGCTCAGGGGTGATGCTGGGATTATTACCAGCTGGCTCTTGGGTGATGCTGGAATTATTACCAGCTGGTTCTGGGGTGATGCTGGGATTATTACCAGTTGGCTGTGGGGTGATGCTGGGATTATTACCAGCTGGCTCTGGGGTGATGCTGGGATTATTACCAGCTGGCTGTGGGGTGATGCTGGGATTATTACCAGTTGGCTCTGGGGTGATGCTGGGATTATTACCAGCTGGCTCTTGGGTGATGCTGGAATTATTACCAGCTGGTTCTGGGGTGATGCTGGGATTATTACCAGTTGGCTGTGGGGTGATGCTGGGATTATTACCAGCTGGCTCTTGGGTGATGCTGGGATTATTTCCAGCAGGCTCTGGGGTGATGCTGGGATTATTACCAGCTGGCTGTGGGGTGATGCTGGGATTATTACCAGTTGGCTCTGGGGTGATGCTGGGATTATTACCAGCTGGCTCTCTGGTTATGCTGGGATTATTACCAGCAGGCTCTGAGGTGATGCTGGGATTATTACCAGCTGGCCCTGGGGTGATGCTGGGATTATTACCAGTTGGCTCTGGGGTGATGCTGGGATTATTACCAGCTGGCTCTCTGGTGATGCTGGGATTATTACCAGCAGGCTCTGAGGTGATGCTGGGATTATTACCAGCTGGCTCTGGGGTGATGCTGGGATTATTACCAGTTGGCTCTGGGGTGATGCTGGGATTATTACCAGCTGGCTCTGGGGTGATACTGGGATTATTACCAGCTGGCTCTGGGGTGATACTGGGATTATTACCAGCTGGCTGTGGGTTGATGCTGGGATTATTACCAGCTGGCTGTGGGGTGATGCTGGGATTATTACCAGCTGGCTCTGGGGTGATGCTGGGATTATTACCAGCTGGCTCTGGGGTGATGCTGGGATTATTACCAGCTGGCTCTGGGGTGAAGCAGGTAATATTACCTCCATTGTTAATAATTAACTCCAATCTGTCAACAGTAATCCATCAAACCTTAATCTTTTCTGATATTTTTTTTGCTACGAAGTCTATGTATACTACTTCTGCATTTTGTTTATCTTCTAGAGCGTCCAGGACCTTGTCATAGTGGTCCAGTAGCTGGGACAGACAAGAGCGACCTGTTCTAAACCCATGTTGCCCTGGGTTGTGTAACTGATGGGTATCTAGATGGGTGGTGATCTTGCTTCTTAGGACCCTTTCAAAGATTTTTATGATATGGGATGTTAGTGCTATCGGTCTGTAGTTCTTTGCTGTTGCTTTACTGCCCCCTTTGTGGAGTGGGGCTATGTCTGTTGTTTTTAGTAACTGTGGGACGACCCCCGTGTCCATGCTCCCTCTCCATAGGATGGTGTTAGCACGTGATAGCCCCTATCACTTGCAGTTCTTGATGAACACAGAGTTCCAGTACTAACAGTAATAATTATAATTATAACTATGGTTTTTTTAAAGAGGTTTATAAGTAAATTAGCGGAAGTCCTCGGTCAGACGACCAAAATCTCTAGCTGTGGGTCGTCATGTGACTAAGATCCGCTTCAGGAAACACTTGTCTTGTTTCCTAATTAACCTTATACCTATTTTACTGTACCGCTTTTAAATTCCCCCCCCCCCCCACTGACTACTTTAGCGTATACCTGGAGTATACCTGGAGAGGGTTTATGGGGTCAACACCCCCGCGGCCCAGTCTGTTCTTCCATCAGTGCCTGATCAACCAGGCTGTTACTGCTGCAAGCACGTACACTGACGTACGAACCACAACCCGGATGGTTAGGTTCTGACTTTGTGTCCAGCTCCTTCTTGAAGACAGCCAGGGGTCTGTTTGTAATTCCCCTTATGAGATTCTCGTAGGAACGCAGGATCGAATCCAGGCCAGTCGCACTTCTGTTAATGATACACACACACACACACACACACACACACACACACACACACACACACACACACACACAGACACACACATATATATATATATATATATATATATATATATATATATATATATATATATATATATTTATATATATATATTAATATATATATATCTATATATATATATTTATATTTATATATGTATATATATATATTTATATATATATATTTATATATATATATATATATATATATATATATATATATATGTATATATATGTATATGTATATATATATATATATATATATATATATATATATATATCGTTGCTTTCAGCTTGTCACTGGATGAATCTACAAACATTCAAGTTTTTCCTCAACTATATTTGTTCACTGTGTTATAAACGATGGAAATATAAAAGAATTCTTAGACCTGATAGTCTTAAAGGAAACCAGAAAATGTACTGGCATTAAAACACATGTAACAAAGCTGTATTAAATGTTGAAGAACCATTGTATTATTGTTAGTGTTGCAACAGACGGAGCAGCAGCTGTGGTAGGTCAAAATACTGACCTAGTTGGATAACTAAGATGGTCTCAACTCTCCTGAATGTTTATTTATCCAGTGTATCATCCACCTGACACTGTGGTCAACAGTGTCATAAACTGGCTCTTACACACTGTGAATTTCATCCGGACAAATGCAAGAAATACACCGTGAATTTAGAAATTCTATTGAGAAGCCGCAGCTTCAAAAAAAGTTTGGTGATTTCTCGTTGTGGTGTAAGATGACTGTCAGGTGCCAGTCTACTTGAGTCAGTTTGTTGCTCTCTCTGTACCAATCATTTCTGTCATGAAAGAAACGTAAAAGGAAATAGGCACAACTAGAAGATGAGGAATGTGTACAGGATGTGATGTTTATTATGTTAGCGCGTCGGTCTGGAGTTGTATGACTTTGATCGCGGGTTCTAACCCCACCCGTGGTAGGTTTATTTGGAATCGTGTCATTACGATTTCGTGAGTAGTAATAATAGCACTGGTGCCTCAGCTTGGTGAGTGTATGAGCAGCAAATTAAGGCATGACTCGTGTAACATGTCCCTGTCTGAGATTTTAGCTGTTACAGCAGCTATATTAACCGCAGATTCCAGCTTCCGATACTGGTAATGGAGCAGGACAAACACCGGAGCAACAAGGCTACTATCCACCTGTAGAAACAGCTGGTGAATAAATAACAAAAAGGCGCAATACCGTGACTGGAACAATACACAAATAACCCGCACATAAAAGAGAGAAGCTTACGACGACGTTTCGGTCCGACTTGGACCATTGACAAAGTCACACTAACAGAGGTGGAGCAGGACGGCTATATATAGGCAGGAAGAGGTGGAGGTAGTAGTAGTAGTAGTAGTAGTAGTAGTAGTACAAGAATTGTATATAATACCGACAGGATGAAATTAAGACACATGCACAACACCCGGGCATCCCCATCGTAGACGTTTCGCCATCCAGCCAGCCACTTCGTTAGCATTTATGTTGGGTAAACTCAGTCTTGAACACACGTGGAAGTAACGTGCCTGGGCTCAGGACGAATTTCTTAGAGAGAAGCAGAGGAGACACTTTCAGTGTCCAGAAATCTGTGTTGCAACATTCTTACAAGATTGTTGTACGGAATTCAAGCTATGATATATAAAATTAATATATGTCAAACTACGGTATATATATATATATATATATATATATATATATATATATATATATATATATATATATATATATATATATATATATATATATATATATATATATATATATATATGTACTGTAGTTTGATATATGTATATGAATTTTATATATATAGAAACACAGATTTCTGGACACTGAAACTGTTGTGGTTCCTGATACATTGGATCAATATGTTGTGGTTCCTGATACATTGGATCAATATGTTGTGGTTCCTGATACATTGGATCAATATGTTGTGGTTCCTGATACATTGGATCAGTATGTTGTGGTTCCTGATACATGGGATCAGTATGTTGTGGTTCCTGATACATTGGATCAATATGTTGTGGTTCCTGATACATTGGATCAGTATGTTGTGGTTCCTGATACATGGGATCAGTATGTTGTGGTTCCTGATACATTGGATCAATATGTTGTGGTTCCTGATACATTGGATCAATATGTTGTGGTTCCTGATACATTGGATCAGTATGTTGTGGTTCCTGATACATGGGATCAGTATGTTGTGGTTCCTGATACATTGGATCAATATGTTGTGGTTCCTGATACATTGGATCAATATGTTGTGGTTCCTGATACATTGGATCAGTATGTTGTGGTTCCTGATACATGGGATCAGTATGTTGTGGTTCCTGATACATGGGATCAATATGTTGTGGTTCCTGATACATTGGATCAATATGTTGTGGTTCCTGATACATTGGATCAATATGTTGTGGTTCCTGATACATTGGATCAGTATGTTGTGGTTCCTGATACATGGGATCAGTATGTTGTGGTTCCTGATACATTGGATCAATATGTTGTGGTTCCTGATACATTGGATTAATATGTTGTGGTTCCTGATACATTGGATCAGTATGTTGTGGTTCCTGATACATGGGATCAGTATGTTGTGGTTCCTGATACATTGGATCAATATGTTGTGGTTCCTGATACATTGGATCAATATGTTGTGGTTCCTGATACATTGGATCAGTATGTTGTGGTTCCTGATACATGGGATCAGTATGTTGTGGTTCCTGATACATTGGATCAATATGTTGTGGTTCCTGATACATTGGATCAATATGTTGTGGTTCCTGATACATTGGATCAGTATGTTGTGGTTCCTGATACATGGGATCAGTATGTTGTGGTTCCTGATACATTGGATCAATATGTTGTGGTTCCTGATACATTGGATCAATATGTTGTGGTTCCTGATACATTGGATCAATATGTTGTGGTTCCTGATACATTGGATCAATATGTTGTGGTTCCTGATACATTGGATCAGTATGTTGTGGTTCCTGATACATTGGATCAATATGTTGTGGTTCCTGATACATTGGATCAATATGTTGTGGTTCCTGATACATTGGATCAGTATGTTGTGGTTCCTGATACATTGGATCAATATGTTGTGGTTCCTGATACATTGGATCAGTATGTTGTGGTTCCTGATACATGGGATCAGTATGTTGTGGTTCCTGATACATTGGATCAATATGTTGTGGTTCCTGATACATTGGATCAATATGTTGTGGTTCCTGATACATTGGATCAGTATGTTGTGGTTCCTGATACATTGGATCAGTATGTTGTGGTTCCTGATACATGGGATCAGTATGTTGTGGTTCCTGATACATTGGATCAATATGTTGTGGTTCCTGATACATTGGATCAATATGTTGTGGTTCCTGATACATTGGATCAGTATGTTGTGGTTCCTGATACATGGGATCAGTATGTTGTGGTTCCTGATACATTGGATCAATATGTTGTGGTTCCTGATACATTGGATCAATATGTTGTGGTTCCTGATACATTGGATCAGTATGTTGTGGTTCCTGATACATGGGATCAGTATGTTGTGGTTCCTGATACATGGGATCAATATGTTGTGGTTCCTGATACATGGGATCAATATGTTGTGGTTCCTGATACATAGGATCAATATGTTGTGGTTCCTGATACATTGGATCAGTATGTTGTGGTTCCTGATACATTGGATCAGTATGTTGTGGTTCCTGATACATTGGATCAGTATGTTGTGGTTCCTGATACATTGGATCAGTATGTTGTGGTTCCTGATACATTGGATCAGTATGTTGTGGTTCCTGATACATTGGATCAGTATGTTGTGGTTCCTGATACATTGGATCAGTATGTTGTGGTTCCTGATACATTGGATCAGTATGTTGTGGTTCCTGATACATTGGATCAGTATGTTGTGGTTCCTGATACATTGGATCAGTATGTTGTGGTTCCTGATACATGGGATCAATATGTTGTGGTTCCTGATACATGGGATCAATATGTTGTGGTTCCTGATACATAGGATCAATATGTCGTGGTTCCTGATACATGGGATCAATATGTTGTGGTTCCTGATACATTGGATCAATATGTTGTGGTTCCTGATACATGGGATCAATATGTCGTGGTTCCTGATACATTGGATCAATATGTACCTCGTCTGATACACGTCTTCAAGAAGTTCAAAATGTTCAAGTTAACTGTTAACCTTAGAAAATCATCGTCTGATAATATACTATAAGTTTTTTAGGTCATAAAGTTGGTGGTGGTCAAATGTGCCAAAGTCTTGGTCACTCAAAATTATCCTGTTCTCCAAGAACACTTTGCAAACATTTTTAGGAATGATATCGTTATATAGAAAATTTTGCAACAATTTTCTAGACATTATATCCCCTTAACTTCTCTTAGCAATACTAAAATTAAATTTAATTTGACCTCAAACTGTCAAGTCGTGTTTGACAATGTTCAACATCTCTGATGTGCTGTTCGCAGACTGTTATATCCGGATTATTCATAAAAATTTATGTTACAGGTTGATGAATGTGAGTCTGGAGTGAGGAGATTGCTACCTCAACCATCTGCTGAGAGATTTCTGCACTTCATAGTATATTATTCAGCGTAATACCAGGACTATCAGTGGGTCTACTGTACCCTAGTACTTGTACTGGAACATTTGACATTTTAGTGTCATCAACGCCACATCTGGTCACCGTCTTCAGTGACCACAGTCCCCAGACATTCCTCAGCAGCATCAGGAATAAAAACACTTATCTAAGTGCCGGACATTGCAGCTGCAACCCTATTTGTCTATTTGGGACATTGCCAGCAGAGACTCTCTCTCCACAGCTTGATTTGCGACGATGTTTTTAGTGTGTTAGAGAAAAATGATTAGTAAGATTATTTTCTGATCATTATGATCATAAAGACAAATCTGAGTGAGAGGAAACCTAGTTCCTGTTGACAAGTGACTTGCACCTACGCTAGCACTACTGTCTGCTGTCTTGGACCTACGCTAGCACTACTGTCTGCTGTCTTGGACCTACGCTAGCACTACTGTCTGCTGTCTTGGACCTACGCTAGCACTACTGTCTGCTGTCTTGGACCTACGCTAGCACTACTGTCTGCTGTCTTGGACCTACGCTAGCACTACTGTCTGCTGTCTTGGATCTACGCTAGCACTACTGTCTGCTGTCTTGGACCTACGCTAGCACTACTGTCTGCTGTCTTGGACCTACGCTAGCACTACTGTCTGCTGTCTTGGACCTACGCTAGCACTACTGTCTGCTGTCTTGGATCTACGCTAGCACTACTGTCTGCTGTCTTGGATCTACGCTAGCACTACTGTCTGCTGTCTTGGACCTACGCTAGCACTACTGTCTGCTGTCTTGGACCTACGCTAGCACTACTGTCTGCTGTCTTGGATCTACGCTAGCACTACTGTCTGCTGTCTTGGATCTACGCTAGCACTACTGTCTGCTGTCTTGGATCTACGCTAGCACTACTGTCTGCTGTCTTGCACCTACGCTAGCACTACTGTCTGCTGTCTTGGACCTACGCTAGCACTACTGTCTGCTGTCTTGGACTTACGCTAGCACTACTGTCTGCTGTCTTGGACCTACGCTAGCACTACTGTCTGCTGTCTTGGACCTACGCTAGCACTACTGTCTGCTGTCTTGGACCTACGCTAGCACTACTGTCTGCTGTCTTGGACCTACGCTAGCACTACTGTCTGCTGTCTTGGACCTACGCTAGCACTACTGTCTGCTGTCTTGGACCTACGCTAGCACTACTGTCTGCTGTCTTGGACCTACGCTAGCACTAATGTCTGCTGTCTTGGACCTACGCTAGCACTACTGTCTGCTGTCTTGGACCTATGCTAGCACTACTGTCTGCTGTCTTGGACCTACGCTAGCACTACTGTCTGCTGTCTTGGACCTACGCTAGCACTACTGTCTGCTGTCTTGGACCTACGCTAGCACTACTGTCTGCTGTCTTGGACCTACGCTAGCACTACTGTCTGCTGTCTTGGACCTACGCTAGCACTACTGTCTGCTGTCTTGGACCTACGCTAGCACTACTGTCTGCTGTCTTGGACCTACGCTAGCACTACTGTCTGCTGTCTTGGACCTACGCTAGCACTACTGTCTGCTGTCTTGGACCTACGCTAGCACTACTGTCTGCTGTCTTGGACCTACGCTAGCACTACTGTCTGCGGTCTTGGACCTACGCTAGCACTACTGTCTGCTGTCTTGGACCTACGCTAGCACTACTGTCTGCTGTCTTGGACCTACGCTAGCACTACTGTCTGCTGTCTTGGACCTACGCTAGCACTACTGTCTGCTGTCTTGGACCTACGCTAGCACTACTGTCTGCTGTCTTGGACCTACGCTAGCACTACTGTCTGCTGTCTTGGACCTACGCTAGCACTACTGTCTGCTGTCTTGGACCTACGCTAGCACTACTGTCTGCTGTCTTGGACCTACGCTAGCACTACTGTCTGCTGTCTTGGACCTACGCTAGCACTACTGTCTGCTGTCTTGGACCTACGCTAGCACTACTGTCTGCTGTCTTGGACCTACGCTAGCACTACTGTCTGCTGTCTTGGACCTACGCTAGCACTACTGTCTGCTGTCTTGGATCTACGCTAGCACTACTGTCTGCTGTCTTGGATCTACGCTAGCACTACTGTCTGCTGTCTTGGACCTACGCTAGCACTACTGTCTGCTGTCTTGGATCTACGCTAGCACTACTGTCTGCTGTCTTGCACCTACGCTAGCACAACTGTCTGCTGTCTTGCACCTACGCTAGCACAACTGTCTGCTGTCTTGGACCTACGCTAGCACTACTGTCTGCTGTCTTGGACCTACGCTAGCACTACTGTCTGCTGTCTTGGACCTACGCTAGCACTACTGTCTGCTGTCTTGGACCTACGCTAGCACTACTGTCTGCTGTCTTGGACCTACGCTAGCACTACTGTCTGCTGTCTTGGACCTACGCTAGCACTACTGTCTGCTGTCTTGGACCTACGCTAGCACTACTGTCTGCTGTCTTGGACCTACGCTAGCACTACTGTCTGCTGTCTTGGACCTACGCTAGCACTACTGTCTGCTGTCTTGGACCTATGCTAGCACTACTGTCTGCTGTCTTGGATCTATGCTAGCACTACTGTCTGCTGTCTTGGATCTACGCTAGCACTACTGTCTGCTGTCTTGGACCTACGCTAGCACTACTGTCTGCTGTCTTGGACCTACGCTAGCACTACTGTCTGCTGTCTTGCACCTACGCTAGCACAACTGTCTGCTGTCTTGCACCTACGCTAGCACAACTGTCTGCTGTCTTGGACCTACGCTAGCACTACTGTCTGCTGTCTTGGACCTACGCTAGCACTACTGTCTGCTGTCTTGGACCTACGCTAGCACTACTGTCTGCTGTCTTGGACCTACGCTAGCACTACTGTCTGCTGTCTTGGATCTACGCTAGCACTACTGTCTGCTGTCTTGGATCTACGCTAGCACTACTGTCTGCTGTCTTGGACCTACGCTAGCACTACTGTCTGCTGTCTTGGACCTACGCTAGCACTACTGTCTGCTGTCTTGCACCTACACTAGCACAACTGTCTGCTGTCTTGCACCTACGCTAGCACAACTGTCTGCTGTCTTGGACCTACGCTAGCACAATTGTCTGTTGTCTTGCACCTACGCTAGCACTACTGTCTGCTGTCTTGCACCTACGCTAGCACTACTGTCTGTTGTCTTGCACCTACGCTACCACTACTGTCTGCTGTCCTGCACCTACGCTACCACTACTGTCTGCTGTCTTGGACCTACGCTAGCACTACTGTCTGCTGTCTTGCACCTACTCTAGCACAACTGTCTGCTGTCTTGCACCTACGCTAGCACTACTGTCTTCTGTCTTGCACCTACTCTAGCACAACTGTCTGCTGTCTTGCACCTACGCTAGCACTACTGTCTGCTGTCTTGGACCTACGCTAGCACTACTGTCTGCTGTCTTGCACCTACGCTAGCACTACTGTCTGCTGTCTTGGACCTATGCTAGCACTACTGTCTGCTGTCTTGGACCTACGCTAGCACTACTGTCTGCTGTCTTGGACCTACGCTAGCACTACTGTGTGCTGTCTTGGACCTACGCTAGCACTACTGTCTGCTGTCTTGGACCTATGCTAGCACTACTGTCTGCTGTCTTGGACCTATGCTAGCACTACTGTCTGCTGTCTTGGACCTACGCTAGCACTACTGTCTGCTGTCTTGGACCTACGCTAGCTCTACTATGTGCTGTCTTGCACCTACGCTAGCATTACTGTCTGCTGTCTTGGACCTACGCTAGCACTACTGTCTGCTGTCTTGGACCTATGCTAGCACTACTGTCTGCTGTCTTGGACCTACGCTAGCACTACTGTCTGCTGTCTTGGACCTACGTTAGCACAACTGTCTGATGTCTTGGACCTACGCTAGCACTACTGTCTGCTGTCTTGCACCTACGCTAGCGCTACTGTCTGCTGTCATGTACCTACGCTAGCACTACTGTCTGCTGTCTTGGACCTATGCTAGCACAACTGTCTGCTGTCTTGGACCTACGCTAGCACTACTGTCTGCTGTCTTGGACCTACGCTAGCACTACTGTCTGCTGTCTTGGACCTACGCTAGCACTTCTGTCTGCTGTCTTGGACCTACGCTAGCACAACTGTCTGCTGTCTTGGACCTACGCTAGCACTACTGTCTGCTGTCTTGCACCTACGCTAGCACTAATGTCTGCTGTCTTGGACCTACGCTAGCACTACAGTCTGCTGTCTTGGACCTACGCTATCACTACTGTCTGCTGTCTTGGACCTTTGGGTTGTAC
>NW_027198627.1:0-41784 GCF_038502225.1 Cherax quadricarinatus | reverse complement strand
GATTTTACCCCTGGCTTTTTCTCAAAGGAAACATGTGTCAGGATAGAAAGGATATTGAAAATGCGGTTTCTGTGCATTGCCATTGATGATAAGTGTGAGTGGGTAAAAATAAAATATCGCAGAATAAGAATCAGCCTCAACAGTATCTACGGCCTATATGTACCAAACTGCCTTAACTTTAATCAGATTATTATCAATAACAGTCACCCCTCTTATTAACATTATTAACACTATTAACTTGCTTAAAGTAACAGATGACCTCATAATTTCTCAAATTACTTAGGTTAGGTTAGGTAAGGTTCGTCAGGAAACAGGACAAATGTTTCCGGACACGGGTTTAGTCAAATGATGACCCGCCATTGGAGGTTTTGGTCATCTGATCGAGGCCTTTCGCTGGCTTACCGGTCCACTCCCTTTAAAAATTATGGCCATTAATAACCATTTATTGCAGTTCTCAAATTACTTATTATTATTGGTTCATTATAAGTATAAATTCACCTCATTATTACAGTTTGCATCTTTCTATTTTATCATAATTTTGTTCTTCTGTACACTGTATTTTCTTGATTAATTTGTTAATAACAGATATATCAGTTAATTATCTTACATAATTTCTCAATCAGGTTTCGCATTTCTGGTTCTCATTTGCTCACAACTCTGCTTCTTCCTTCTTTCCACTTACCTTACACAAAAAAACAATTCTCAGTAACACCATGAATATGTTAATATATAATTTCAATATTTGATCCCTAAGTAAACACTATGATGACCTCATAACACTCCTGGATTCTCTAAATAACTTTTATTCTTCTTACAGAAACTCGGCTTAAGCATAACGCAATAGATATCGTTGCCTTACCTAGGTACACAGCCGTTCATAACTCCAGACCTGGTATAATGGGCAAGATACTACAATCTACTACTCTAATGAATTAATATGCAGTAATTTAGCATAAAACAAAGATCTAATTTATAGATGGAACAGTCTACAGGTTTCTTCATACTATGAGTCCCAGCCTGAGTGACAACTTAAATATAATAATAACTCACATACACCTAAATAACATCACCTAATTCTTGCTGAAGACTCCAACAAAAACCTTATACCAGTTGAAGATTCACAAGCAGCTGATTTCCTTAATATGTGCAATTTACTTGGTAATACTATCCTTAATTAAGCCTACACGAATTTCTTAGATGCCTACACCCACACATGACCATATCTGGACCATTATAATAGTTCCTCTCAATAAATAACTTCATTACTGCAGCAGTAAGAGACACTGACTGTCACAGACCTTACTGACGATCGGGAAGTTGAAAAACAGTTCAATGTTTTTCCACTACATTAATTATTGTTCTATTAGAACTACGTTGATCACAGTTATATCATAGTTATCGAATATCATACTCGGATCCTTTGATAAAAAGCATATCTATGAAAAAAAGTACAAACCGGTATTAATACCAAGGAATATGCTTAAAGATTTGCATCAGTACTTACTAAATCTTGTTCCAAGGTTCGTAGGTTTGAGTCTCCTTCTGCCTGAGATTAATGTTTGTGAATATTTCGCCTGTTCTACGAATTCTAAACATTGTAAAAATCTCTCGTCGGTCGATGCATGCAGGTGATGAGATGAAAAGCTGAAAGCCACCTGTCTGAAGGCTGCATGCTATGGAACACAATGTCAAGCGTTTGCAGGGCGCCAAGTTATTGGACCAGTGTGGTACGTACCTTGTTCCAGGGTTCGTAGGTTCGAGTCTCCCATTTGAGATACATATATATATTATGTATATATCACACATGTATATATCACACACAAACATAGAAAATTAATTAATTAGGCTCTATATTTCGATGGGGCGGCTGGAGTGGTAGGGAATTCGGAATATTTAAATAGCTTCAGGCAGAAATCCAAATTTTCTTCCTCGAAGCCTTTTTATCCACTTCTCGGAATCTATGGGTGAGTATATATATATATATATATATATATATATATATATATATATATATATATATATATATATATATATATATATATATATATATATATATATATATATATATACATATTTTTATTTACTACAAGTACATGTACATGGTATACGGGAATAGCTGACATATTGACCTACTACTACGTACATAGAAAGCCCCTTTTTATGCTGAGCATTTCGGGCAAATTAGGTCCTTGTCCCAGGATGCGACCCACACCAGTCTACTACCTCCTAGGTACCCATTTTACTGATGGGTGAACATAGATAACCTGTGTAAAGAAACACATCTGAGGAAGAAGCTAGCGAAATTCTTTTTTTTTATTTATTATTTTTGGTCCAATTTCAATGAATTTTTACAGTGGTAGGGAATTCGGAATATTTAAATAGCTTCAGGCAGAAATCCAAATTTTCTTCCTCGAAGCCTTTTTATCCACATTATATATATATATATATATATATATATATATATATATATATATATATATATATATATATATATATATATATATATATATATACATATATGTTGTGCCGGATAGGCAGAACTTGCGATCTTGGCTTAAATAGCAACGCTCATCTTGCCATATAAGACAAGTGAAAATTTCTGTATGCAATAATTTCGCCAAAATCATTCTGAACCTAACGAAAAAAATATATTTCACTGTGTTTGTTTAGTATTAAATTATTGTAAACAAATCTAAAATATATTTAGTTGGGTTAGGCTAAAATAAATTGTTCTTGTTATAATAAGGTTAGGTAAGTTTTCTAAGATTCTTTTGGAGCAAAATTAAAAAATTTTACATTAACATTATTGAGAAAATATATCTTTAAACGTATAAGAGAAAATTTTAGAAAGAACTTAATTTTAAATGAGTTCTTGCTAATTGACCAGTTTTACATATTCGGCACGACATATATATATAGTTCCTTGACAATGTGAGTAGCCACGAAAGCGCTTGGAATTTCACTACTCTTTCACGGTGGTTGTTTTGCATATATATATATATATATATATATATATATATATATATATATATATATTATATATATATATATATATATATATATATATATATATATATATATATATATATATATATATATATATATATATATATATATATATATATATATAATTTTTATTTACTACAAGTACATGTACATGGTATACGGGAATAGCTGACATATTGACCTACTACTACGTATATAGAAAGCCCCTTTTTATGCTGAGCATTTCGGGCAAATTAGGTCTTTGTCCCAGGATGCGACCCACACCAGTCTACTACCTCCTAGGTACCCATTTTACTGATGGGTGAACATAGTTAACCTGTGTAAAGAAACACATCTGAGGAAGAAGCTAGCGAAATCCTTTTTTTTATTTATTATTTTTGGTCCAATTTCAATGAATTTTTACAGTGATTTAAGCAGCATTTGAAGCCTACACACTGTGTTTATAGGTACTTATTGCCTTAAAAGATAGATAGAAAAAATAAATAGTGCTCCATTCTACAGGGCATAAAACTCTCCCTTATCTACAAAATTGGTAAGATTTACAATGCTCTAGTTGACATTAGATGAAAGATAAGGGGGACATAATCTTGGTATCAACGCCGTTTGAGAGAAAATGTCAATAGACTGCATAACAAAAAATGTTGAATTTTATTATTTTTTTAAGGATTTTTATGGGAGAAAAAATCAATAAAAACAAAGCGGTAAAAAATAACGTGTGCTGAAATCATGACAGTCCTATAAATGCTTTTCACCAAAAATGGAAAATTATGTCAATAACTTATTGCTGTGTTATAAACCATACCCCGGCCTGGATTGAACCCGCAGTCAGAGAGTCTCAAAACTCCAGCCCGTCGCGTTAGCCACTGGACGAATCTTATTGTGGCTAGCTGGTCTAGTGGCTAACGCGACGGGCTGGAGTTTTGAGACTCTCTGACCGCGGGTTCAATCCCGGCCGGGGTATGGTTTGTTGGCAATCGTGTCATTACGATTTCGTGAGTCATGCTGTGTTATACATATATTATGTTTTCCGTAGAACTCTACGGTCAAGGCGCACCACATTTCAGTATGTTGCACACCTCGACACATGTTGACAACCAACAGGCGACTGAGAAAAGTTGCAATGTAGAGTATTTAGAATGAAAGAGTCATAAAAATAGTAATTTTTGAAGAAAAAAACACGAATTGCCACCATGTCTTTTAGATGACAGCAAGAACCAAAAAATTACATTTTTGGAAAAACATACTTAGAAATATGATAGAAACATGCTAATTACATCAGCATGTTGCCAGAATTATGCACTATTTTTCGGTAGGAAAGCATTTTTTTCCATAATTTTTCAAATCTTTTTTTTTATCATTAAACAACGATTTGCAAATCCCTGGAGAACATTTTGGGCAAATTAGGTCCTTGTCCCAGGATACGACCCACACCAGTTGACTAACTCCTAGGTACCCATTTTACTGATGGGTGAACATAGAAAACCGGTGTAAAGAAACACGCCTAATGTTTGTACCTGCTCCGGGAATCATACGCAGACCATCGCCGTATGAAGCGAGAGATTTAGTGATCAGGCCATAGGGCACCGTTCGTGGGGCACAGGCTCACGAAAACTGAACTGTTGATGATAGGAGAAACATCACTTGATTTAAGGAATGACACAATCTGCTGCAGCATGCAGTGAGTATCGTCAGAGTGAGGCACATAAGTCTGGGATGTGTTGCATCGGAAGATTCACAGCATGAATGTACAGACTAGACAATGAAACAGCTATGTGATGCCTTTATCTCAACATGTACGAGGATCTCTAAGGAATGTTTCCAACATTTTATTGAATTTTTGCGAAGAATTAAGGCTGCTCGAAGGGCAAAGGAGGCCCATACCCAGTACTAAAAAGTTTGTACCTAATAAAGTGGCCACTGAGTGTATGTGTATATATAAAAGTGCATATACGTACAGAAATTCCTATACACAAACGAGCACACTCGTATACAAATTTTTACATATTGCTGCAGTGAAATTTTAGGAGCTATTTCTTGATCAGATATTCTTGTGCGTGCAATGAGGAAGGAATTCTGGGATAGCTTTCTCGGAACACTGAGCGACCGAAATACATCTAGAATAATGAAGGAAGTTTTATATCAATAACCTTCTATGAGGGTGTCAGGAAACATTGAGCAGTGGACTGTAAATTAGATTAGCAAGCTAAAAGGAAAATTATTTATTTAACAAAGAATCACATTGCAAGACAATACCATTAAATTATCCCCACTTTCTTGACTCAAGAAATCGTAATGACACGTCTGTAAAAACTTGCATTTGTGGTCACAGAGGTGCCTGTGCTAACTTTCCTATGGTGTAGAAATATACCTAGTTGGATGAATCTTATTGTGGCTAGCTGGTCTAGTGGCTAACGCGACGGGCTGGAGTTTTGAGACTCTATGACCGCGGGTTCAATCCCGGCCGGGGGTATGGTTTATCCCCACTTTCATTAATGCTCGTCTGGGGTTTTCCCCTATTATTATTTCAAGAAATATTAACGCAGGTTTACCAGTCGAGTTATTACCCCAGGATATATTATCACAGCTTTACCACCCATTATTATTCTTGACTATATAACACTAATTAGATTTAGCTTACGTGACAGCCTTCAGTGTGTAACTTGTAAGGCGTGATAAGGGAACTCCCGAAAAGCGATGATATTTAAGGATATCCAAGGGAAACATTCTTCAGCTCCTTGGTAATTAAGTATTGCCGATTCCACGAACAAGTACACAATATTAAATTCTCTACAGATATTATGTGACAACAAAGTAAGTTAGACACATCACAGGTTTAAGAATACCTCGTGACTTATTGTCGTTGTTTTATTAGTAGCCATCCAGAGGGGAAATGCTTGCTGCCATCTGGGCTCGGGTTTCACTCCGGAGGAGCTGGTAGAGATTTATAATCTTTGATATATTGCGCTAAGGCATTCATTTTCCTCTTTCTAAATAAGTGATCCCTGACAAAAAATACCTCCCAGTGCGACTGGGAGGTATAGGGGTGCACAAAGCAACGCATGTTGCTTTACCTGCTTTTCTGTCTTCGTGTTTGGCTCCAGTGCATTAGTCAAGAAGATAGTTACCGAACGCTTGAGAGATGTGGTAGGAGCTCAAGACCCCAGGTTTACTGAAGCAGCGATTAGGTGGGACACCCTTACAGACTCCTCCAGTAGACCAGCTCCTCCCAAACAGCACAAACAGTCCCACTGGGACAAACCGATCATGGAAAAAATCGCCAACACAATGCTCTCCAATGCTTCAGGAAAGGACAAAGCTCGTCTCCTGGCAGTGAAGGCACCACACTCAGGAGATTTCCTGTTAGCTGTTCCCAATTCCTCCCTGGGCACCCGTCTCGACCCACAGGCCATTCGGATTGGTGTTGTTCTTCGCCTAGCCGCGCCCGAACATAGGTGTATTTTCGGCAGGGCGACAACTGATCAGTTCGGACTTCATGGTCTCGTGTGTCACACAGCAGAAGGGAAGTATGCCAGACATGAGGAGGTCAATGACATCATAAAGAGAAGCCTCGCCACAGCCCGTTGCCCAGCTCAACGGGAACCCCAAGTACAGAGGTCTGATGGAAGTCAAAAGCGTCCTGATGGAGCCAATATGCTACCCTGGAAGGATGGAAAGCAGATTGCCTGGGACTACACCTGTGCTGCCACATTGGCAGACACCTACTTGCCATACTCCGTAGTGGAAGGGGGTGGAGCTGCCAGCCACAGGGAGACCCAGAAGATCCGAAAATATGAAGACCTCTCCCCTTGCTATAGCTTCATTCCAATAGGGTCGGAGACCCTTGGAGCATGGGGCAAGTGTGCTCTAAAGTTCTTGGGTGAAAAGCTCATCATAGAAACCAAGGACCACAGGGCGACCAGCTTCCTCTTTCAGAGACTCAGTGTTGCGATCCAGAGAGGAAATGCCTGCATCATTCTGGGCACGCGGCCCACCGCCGGGGAGCTGAACGAAGTATTCGAGATGCAGCTCTGAGTTACCTATGTTGTTTTACTTTCTGTTGTATTTTTGTGAATGTTTGGCCAATGTATTTTGTCTTTAAATAAAACATACTTGAAATATAGGGGGTGGTAGGAGAAAATTCTCAAACAGCTTCAGGGAAAACCTTGAGTTTTCCCTGAAGCAAGTTTATTCTTTTCTCTGAGGATGAGGGTCCCTAGGACAGTTCTAGAGGTGGTACCTCCCTATATTATATATATATATATATATATATATATATATATATATATATATATATATATATATATATATATATATATATATATATATATATATATATATATATATATATATATATATTGCCGGATAGGTAAAAGTAGTCAATTAGCAAAAACTCATTTAAAATTAAGTCATTTCTGAAATTTTCTCTTATACATTTAAACATTTTTCCATTTATGATAATCTAAAAATTAATGATTTTGTTCCAAAACAACTTTACGAAACTTACCTAACCTTATTATAACAAACGCAATTTAATTTAGCAAATTCCAATTAAATATATTTTTGATAAGTTTACAATAATTTAATAATATATCAACGTTATGAAATATATTTTTTCGTTAGTTTCAGAACGATTTTCGCGAAATTATTGCATAAACAAATTTTCGCTTGCCTTATTCAGCAAGAAGAGCATTGCTATTTAAGCCAAAATATCAAGTTTTACCTATTCGGCACGATATATATATATATATATATAAATATATATATATATATATATATATATATATATATATATATATATATATATATATATATATATATATATATATATATATATATATATATATATATATATATATATATATATCGATATATATGCTCCCAAACCTTGATAGGGAGTGCAGTAGGCTGCTGTGGGACGAAATTCATAAGGCATCTAGATATGAAAACGTTATGTTAATGGGAGATTTTAACTTTAGACAAATTTATTGGAACAATGTGACAGGAAATCTTGAGTCTAGTGACATTATACGGTTCAGGATTGCTTTTTAAAACAGTTTGTTACAGAATCAACTTGAGGAAACAACCTGCTTGACTTGGTTATTGCCAACAAAGAATAGCTAGGTAATAATCTTGAGGTTACTAATGAGCTTGGGGAAAGTGATCTCAAGTCACTTAGTTTCAATATATCATTGAATTACCCAGATAACTGCAATCAAGCCTCTGTCCCAGATTTCTGCTTGGCTGACTTCATAGAACTGAAAAATTACCTGGGTGGGCTAAATTGGGATGACCTGACTATAGGTCAGGTAGCTGGTGCTGGTTGCCAATATGACGCATTTCAGAGCATAGTTCTAGCTGCCAAGACAATTTTGTCCCAAGTAGGGAAATTAGGCCTAATGAAAATGATCCCAAATGGATGAACAATAGATTAAAACATCTCATTGGTCAAAAGAGAGGCATATATAGGCGTATCAAAAGAGGGGATGGGCAGTTAAGAAATCAATATATTCAATTACAGAGAGAAATAAAAAAAAAGAATAAGAAAAGCAAAAAGGGATTCAAAGACTAACCCAAAAGGGTTCTTTCAGGTATACAGAAGTAAGATTAGGGACAAGATAGGCCCACTTAAGAGTAACTCTGGTCAGATCACTGACAGAAATAAGGCAATGTGTAAATATTTCAATACCTACTTCCTCTCAGTTTTTACTCAGGAAGATACTAGCGATATTCCAGAAATAATAAATTATGTAGAACAGGATGATAAACTATGCACGATTACAGTAACTAGTGACATGGTTCTCAGACAAATAGAGAAATTAAAAGCTAACAAATCCCCAGGTCCTGATGAACTGTATGCAAAGGTTTTAAAGGAATATAAAGAATAACTTAGCATACCTTTGGCTAATATTTTCAATATATCACTACAAACTGGCATTGTGCCAGACAAGTGGAAAATGTAATACCTATTTACAAGGCAGGTGACAGGTCCTTAGCTTCGAACTATAGACCAATAAGCCTTACCTCCATAGTTGGTAAATTTATGGAATCAGTAATTGCCGAAGCAATTCGTAGCCATCTTGAAAGGCATAAATTGATTAACGAATCTCAGCACTGTTTTACAAAGGGTGTTCCTGTCTTACGAATTTACTAACAAGCTTCACTAAGGTATTTGAGGAGATATATCATGGTACTGAATATGATATTGTGTATACAGACTTCAGTAAGGCTTTCGATAGAGTTCCACATCAGAGGCTATTGAGAAAACTTAAAGCACACGGAATAGGAGGAGTATTTTTTTCCTGGGTAGAGGCATGGTTGACAAATAGGCAGCAGAGAGTCTGCATAAATGAGAAATCAGAATGGGGGCACGTCACAAGCGGTGCTCTACAGGGGTCATTGTTGGGCCCCTTGTTGTTCAAAATTTACATAAACGACACAGTTGAGGGAATAAATAGCGACATAAGCAAATTTGCTGATGACACCAAAATAGGCCGTCCAATTCATTCTAATGAGGACATTAGAGCACTCCAGGATGATTTAAATAGACTGATGCAGTGGTCGGAGAAGTGGCACATGCAGTTTAATATAGACAAATGTATAATTCTAAAGGTTGGACAGGGAAATAACCATGACACACACAAACTAAATAATGTAGATCTTAATATTACAGATTGCGAAAAGAATTTAGGAGTACTGGTTAGTAGCAATCTGAAACCAAGACAACAGTGCATAAGTGTTTGTAATAAAGTTAACAGCATCCTTGGCTTCATGGCAAGAAGTATAAATAATGGAGGTCCTCAGCTTTGGTAACCGTTTTACAGAATTGATATAAATGCATTGGAAAACGTACAAAGGAGAGAGAGAGAGAGAGAGAGAGAGAGAGAGAGAGAGAGAGAGAGAGAGAGAGAGAGAGAGAGAGAGAGAGAGAGAGAGAGAAAGTACAAAAAGTACCCCTAGGGATACCAGTGCTCATAGCCAGTAGGATGAATATTATACCATTAGAAAACTCCGACAAGCATTTATATTATAATAGCCTAAATGAAAGTAACGTGTCAAAAATAAAAAAAATCGGTCATATTCCGCTATGATATCAGTAACTTTACATACATAAATATATTGTCAGTGATATAGAAGTCACTGTCAATTATGGAGTAGCCACCCACGGGAAAGCGTGTCTATATAAAGGGACGAGAAAACGGGAACATTTAATGACGAGACTTCTAAATGTTATGTAAAGGAAATAGGGCTCATTAAAATGAACTCATTTAAAGAGGGAGGCATCTGTAATGAAAAGAAAGAAGGCCACAGATATTCAACCCACGTAATTCTGAGGCAAACTCTGTTTTATCCTTCAGAAACTGCAGGAAAAATAGGCCTTTATTCCTTGGTGTGTCACTATCAATCAATCAATCAATCAATCAGTCAATCAATCAATTTTATTCTCTATAAAGATTACAATGCGGGGTTCAGATATTATAGGATATTGTGTGGTTTACATATTATAAAATTCTAATTACAGAGAGGGCCACTATCACACCTAGCATGACTAGGCATTTGGGGCAGACTAATTCAAAACTCTATATTGATACAGATAATGGAGCATGTTGATATTAAGGCTAAATAAATGAATTAAGCTACGTAAATTTAACAATGAGAATGGTTTTGTCTTGGTACGATACATAGTTTCTACTGAAGCCCCTACATTGGAGTATCACAGGCAAATTATGACTAGTTTAAGATTCATTAGGTAATATGTAGTTTTATTACGTATTCCAATGTTTATAGGCAATTGGGTGAGTGTAAGTGTGAATTGTGGGGAATCACAGATATCGAGGAGAGGTCTAAGTTGTTTTTTGTGTATGATGCAAGAGAATAGGTGGTTTTCATGTAGTTAACTGACGATGGGGTGTGTCAGGGAGATAAGATGTTTTCTAACGGTATTTTAAGACAGTCTAATGCATTCGTTGAAGAGCCCAATTTTAGACTGTGTAGTATTGCCTCAACTAAAAATGTATCTAATTTGAATAACCCATTACTGATATATAATGAATGCCTATCAAGCTTAATAATTGCCGATTCAACAATATTAGGGAGTACCACTTCATGAACTGGACTAGGGACCCTCATCTTCAGAGAAAAGAATAAACTTACTTCAGGGAAAACTCGAGATTCTTCCCGGCAGGTCAGTATATCACCTGTCCTAGCAACTCCTCCTGCGCTAGAACACTGGCAGGTCAGTGTACCACCTGCCCTAGCAACTGCTGCACTAGAACACTGGCAGGTCAGTGTACCACATGTCCTAGCAACTTATGCTGCACTAGAACACTGGCAGGTCAGTGTACCACCTGTAATAGCAACTTCTGCTGCACTAGAACACTGGCGGGTCAGTGTACAACCTGTCGTAGCAACTGCTGCACTAGAACACTGGCAGGTCAGTGTACCACCTGTCCTAGCAGCTGCTGCACTAGAACACTGGCGGGTCAGAGTACCACCTGTCCTACCAACTGCTGCACTAGAACACTGGCAGGTCAGTGTACCACCTGTCCTAGCAACTGCTGCGCTAGAACACTGGCAGGTCAGTGTACCACCTGTCCTAGCAACTGCTGCACTAGAACACTGGCGGGTCAGTGTACCACCTGTCCTAGCAACTGCTGCACTAGAACACTGGCGGGTCAGTGTACCACCTGTCCTAGCAACTGCTGCACTAGAACAATGGCAGATCAGTGTACCACCTGTCCTAGCAGCTGCTGCACTAGAACACTGGCGGGTCAGTGTACCACCTGTCCAAGCAACTGCTGCACTAGAACACTGGCGGGTCAGTGTACCACCTGTCCTAGCAACTGCTGCACTAGAACACTTGCGGGTCAGTGTACCTCTTGTCCTAGCAACTGCTGAACTAGAACACTGGCGGGTCAGTGTACCACCTGTCCTAGCAACTGCTGCACTAGAACACTGGCGGGTCAGTGTACCACCTGTCCTAGCAACTGCTGCACTAGAACACTGGCGGGTCAGTGTACCACCTGTCCTAGCAACTGCTGCACTAGAACACTGGCGGGTCAGTGTACCACCTGTCCTAGCAACTGCTGCACTAGAACACTGGCGGGTCAGAGTACCACCTGTCCTAGCAACTGCTGCACTAGAACGCTGGCGGGTCAGTGTACCACTTGTCCTAGCAACTGCTGCACTAGAACACTGGCGGGTCAGTGTACAACCTGTCCTAGCAACTACTGCACTAGAACACTGGCGGGTCAGTGTACCACCTGTCCTAGCAACTGCTGCACTAGAACACTGGCGGGTCAGTGTACCACTTGTCCTAGCAACTGCTGCACTAGAACACTGGCGGGTCAGTGTATCACTTGTCCTAGCAACTGCTGCACTAGAACACTGGCAGGTCAGTGTACCACCTGTCCTAGCAACTGCTGCACTAGAACACTGGCGGGTCAGTGTACCACCTGTCCTAGCAACTGCTGCACTAGAACACTGGCGGGTCAGAGTACCACCTGTCCTAGCAACTGCTGCACTAGAACACTGGCAGATCAGTGTACCACCTGTCCTAGCAACTGCTGCACTAGAACACTGGCGGGTCAGTGTACCACCTGTCCTAGCAACTGCTGCACTAGAACACTGGCGGGTCAGTGTACCACCTGTCCTAGCAACTACTGCATTAGAACACTGGCGGGTCAGAGTACCACCTGTCCTAGCAACTGCTGTACTAGAACACTGGCGGGTCAGTGTACCACCTGTCCTAGCAACTGCTGCACTAGAACACTGGCGGGTCAGTGTACCACCTGTCCTAGCAACTGCTGCACTAGAACACTGGCGGGTCAGTGTACCACCTGTCATAGCAACTGCTGCACTAGAACACTGGCGGGTCAGTGTACCACTTGTCCTAGCAACTGCTGCACTAGAACACTGGCGGGTCAGTGTACCACCTGTCCTAGCAACTGCTGTACTAGAACACTGGCGGGTCAGTGTACCACCTGTCCTAGCAACTGCTGCACTAGAACACTCGCGGGTCAGTGTACCACCTGTCCTAGCAACTGCTGCATTAGAACACTGGCGGGTCAGTGTACCACCTGTCCTAGCAACTGCTGCACTAGAACACTGGCGGGTCAGTGTACCACCTGTCCTAGCAACTGCTGCACTAGAACACTGGCGGGTCAGTGTACCACTTGTCCTAGCAACTGCTGCACTAGAACACTGGCGGGTCAGTGTACCACCTGTCCTAGCAACTGCTGCACTAGAACACTGGCGGGTCAGTGTACCACCTGTCCTAGCAACTGCTGCACTAAAACACTGGCGGGTCAGTGTACCACCTGTCCTAGCAACTGCTGCACTAGAACACTGGCGGGTCAGTGTACCACCTGTCCTAGCAACTGCTGCACTAGAACACTGGCGGGTCAGTGTACCACCTGTCCTAGCAACTGCTGCACTAGAACACTTGCGGGTCAGTGTACCACCTGTCCTAGCAACTGCTGCACTAGAACACTGGCGGGTCAGAGTACCACCTGTCCTAGCAACTGCTGCACTAGAACACTGGCAGATCAGTGTACCACCTGTCCTAGCAACTGCTGCACTAGAACACTGGCAGGTCAGTGTACCACTTGTCCTAGCAACTGCTGCACTAGAACACTGGCGGGTCAGTGTACCACCTGTCCTAGCAACTGCTGCACTAGAACACTGGCGGGTCTGTGTACCACCTGTCCTAGCAACTGCTGCACTAGAACACTGGCGGGTCAGTGTACCACCTGTCCTAACAACTGCTGCAATAGAACACTGGCGGGTCAGTGTACCACCTGTCCTAGCAACTGCTGCACTAGAACACTGGCGGGTCAGTGTACCACCTGTCCAAGCAACTGCTGCACTAGAACACTGGCGGGTCAGTGTACCACCTGTCCTAGCAACTGCTGCACTAGAACACTGGCGGGTCAGAGTACCACCTGTCCTAGCAACTGCTGCACTAGAACACTGGCAGATCAGTGTACCACCTGTCCTAGCAACTGCTGCACTAGAACACTAGCGGGTCAGTGTACCACCTGTACTAGCAACTGCTGCACTAGAACACTGGCGGGTCAGTGTACCACCTGTCCTAGCAACTGCTGCACTAGAACACTGGCGGGTCAGAGTACCACCTGTCCTAGCAACTGCTGCATTAGAACACTGGCGGGTCAGTGTACCACCTGTCCTAGCAACTGCTGCACTAGAACACTGGCGGGTCAGTGTACCACCTGTCCTAGCAACTGCTGCACTAGAACACTGGCGGGTCAGTGTACCACCTCCCAGTAACCACCTGTCCTAGCAACCGGCCGCACCAGAACACTGGCGGGTCAGGAAGTACCACCTGGTCCCAGGGCAACCGCACCAGAACACCGCAGATCAGCGTACCACCCGTCCCAGCAACTGCCGCACCAGAACACTTGGCGGGTCCCAGTGTACCAACCTGTCCCAGCAACTGCCGCGTACCAGAACACCGGCGGGTGGGGGCGTACCACCGGTCCCAAGCAACCGCTGGCACCAGGAACACCGGCGGGTCAGAGTACCACCCGTCCCAGCCAACCCTGCCGCACCAGAACACTGGCCCGGGTCAGTGTACCAACCTGTCCTAGCAACCTGCCACCAGAACACCGCGTGGTCAGGGCGTACCACCCGTCCCAGCAACCGCCGCACCAGAACGACCGGGCGGGTCAGTGTAATACCTTGTCCCAGCCCAACCGCCGCACCAGAACACCGGCGGGTCCCAGCGTAACCACCCGTCCAGCAACCGCTGCACTAGGAACACCTGGCGGGTCAGGCGTACCACCCGTCCCAGCCAACCCGCCGTACCCTAGAACAACTGGCCGGGTCAGTGTACCACCTGTCCTAAGCAACCGCTGGCACCAGAACACTGGCGGGTCAGTACCACCTGTCCTAGCAACTGCTGCACCAGAACCCACTGGCGTGGTCCCAGCGTAACCACCCGTCCCAGCAACCGCCGCACCAGAACACTGGCGGGTCAGCGTACCACTCTGGTCCCAGGGCAACTGCCGTACCAGAACACTGGCGGGTCAGCCAGCCCACCCGTCCCTGTGCTATCGCCGCAACCAGAACCACCGGCGGGTCAGCCGTACCACCTGTCCTAAGCAACTGGCCGGGCATCAGAAACACCGGCGGTCAGTGCACCATGTCCCAGCAACCGCTGCCACTAGAACAACTGGCGGCCTGCGTACCACTCCGTCCTAGCCAACTGCTGCACTAGAACCACCGGCGGTCGCGTACCACCTGTCTTAGCCAACCCTGCTGCCACAAGAACACCGGCGGGTCAGAGTACCAACCTGTCCTTAGCAACTGGCTGCAACTTAGGAACACGGCGGGTTCAGTGTCCACATGGTCCCAGGGCAACTGCTGCACTAGAACACTGTCGGGTCAGTGTATCCACCCGTCCCTAGCAACTGCCGCAATTCCAGAACCACTGGCGGGCTTCAGTGTACCACCTGTCCCAGCAACTGCTGCAATTCAGAACACTGGCGGGTGGTCCAGAGTACCACCTGTCCTAGCCAACCCTGCCGCACCAGAACACTGGCCGGTCAGAGTACCACCCGTCCTAAGCAACCGCCGCAACAGAACACTGGCCGTCAGTGTACCACCCGTCCTAAGCAACCTGCCGGCACCAGGAACACTGGCGGGTCAGCGTACCACCCGTTACAACTGCTGCACCTAGGAACCCACTGGCGGTCAGTACCACCTGTCCTAAGCAACTGCCGGGTAAATTGCGGAACCACTGGCGGGTCAAGAGTACCACCTGGTCCTAGGGCAACTGCCGTACCAGAACACCGGCAGATCAGTGTACCACCCGTCCTAGCAACCAAGCTGCCCACCAGAACAACCTGGCCGGGTCAGTGCCACACCCGTCCTAAGCAACTGGCTGGGCACCAGAACACTGGCGGTCAGTGTACCACCGGTCCCAGCCCACCGCCCGCACCAGAACACCGGCGGGTCAGAGTACCAACCTGCCCCAGCAACTGCCGCAACCAGAACACGGGCGGTTCAGCGTAACCACCCGGTCCAGGGCAACTGCCGTACCAGAACACCGGGCGGGTCAGTGTACCACCCTGTCCCAGCAACCGCCACCAGAACACTGGCCGGGTCAGTGTACCACCTGTCCTAAGCAACTGCTGGAATTCAGGGGAACACTGGCGGGTCAGTGTACCACCCTGTCCCTAGCAACTGCCTGCACCAGAACACTTGGCGGGTCAGTACCACCCGTCCTAGGCAACCGGGCTGCACCAGAACACTGGCGGGTCAGTGTGTACCACCCTGTCCCTAGCAACTGCGCTGCACCACACTGGCGTAAGTCAGTACCAACGGTCCTAGGCAACCGGGCTCGCACCAGAACACTGGCGGGTCAGCCGTACCCACCTGTCCCTAGCAACCTGCCGCACCAGAACACTGGCGTGGTCAGTGTACCACCCGTCCCAAGCAACTGGCTGGCACTAGAACACTGGCGGGTCAAGTGTACCACCCGGTTCCTAGCAACTGCCCGCACTCAGAACAACCGGCCGGGTCAGTGTACCGATCACCAGGCAACTGCTGCATCCAGGGGGAACACTGGCAGGTCAGGTGTACCAATTGTCCTAGCAACCGCTGCAACTGAACCACTCGGTGGTCAGTGTACCACCTGTCCTAAGCAACCGCCGCACCAGAACACCGGCGGGTCAGGTGTACCATCTGGGTCTTAGCAACTGCTGCACCAAGAACCCACCGGCGGGTCCCAGAGTACCTCAACCTGTCTTAGCAACTGCTGCACTAGAACACTGGCTGGTCAGCGTACCACCCGTCCCAGCCAACCCTGCTGCCCACCAGAACAACCTGGCCGGGTCAGTGTACCACCCGGTCCTAAGCAACTGCTGCACTAGGGAACACTGGCGGTCAGTGTACCACCCGGGTCCCAGCAACTGCCTGCACTAGAACACCTGGCGGTCAGCTTACCACCCGTCCCAAGCAACCTGGCTGGCACTACAGAACACTGACGTGGTCAGTGTACCACCCGGGTCCAGCAACTGCCGCCACCAGAACACTGGCGGGTCAGAGTACCACTCTGTCCTAGCCAACTGCCGCAACCAGAACGCTTGGCGGGTCAGTGTACCACCCTTGTCCCAGCAATCGTTGCACCAGGAACAACTGGCCGGGTCAAGTTACAACCTGTCCCAAGCAACTACTGGCATAACGGGAACACTGGCGGGTCAGTGTACCACCCGTCCCAGCCAACCGCTGCACCAGAACACTCCAAGATGGTCAGTGGTACCAACTTGTCCTAGCAACCGCTGCACTAGAACACTGGGCGGGTCAGCGTATCACTTGTCCCAGCAACTGCCGCACCTGGTGAACCCACTGCAGGTCCCAGTGTAACAACCCGTCCTAGCCAACGCCGCACCAGAACACTGGCGGGTCAGTGTAACCACCTGGTCCTAGGCAACCGCTGCACCAGAACACTGGCGGTCAGCCGTACACCGGTTCCTAGCAACTGCCTGCACTAGAACACTTGCGGGTCAGAGTACCACCCGTCGTAAGCATCTGGCTGGCACCAGGACTGGCGGGTCAGTGTACCACCCGTCCCAGCAACCTGCCGCACCTAGAACACCGGCGGTGGGTCAGTGTACCACCCGTCCCAGCCAACCCTGCCGCACCAGAACACTGGCCCGGGTCAGTGCAAATACTTCTGTCCTAGCAACCTGCCGCACCAGAACACCTGGCGGGTCGCGTACCACCCGTCCTAGCAACTGCCGCACCAGGAACCCACTGGCGGGTCCAGTGTACCAACTCCGTCCTAGCAACTGCCGTACCAGAACACTGGCGGGTCAGCGTACCACCCGTCCTAGCCAACTGCCCTGCACTAGAACCCACTGGCGGGTCAAGTGTACCACCTGGGGTTCCTAGTTAACTGCTGCACCAGAACACTGCGGTCAGGTAACCACCCGCCCAGCACCGCTGGCACCAGGGAACACTGGCGGGTCAGTGCACCACTTGTCCCAGCCTAACCGCCGCATCAAACACCGGGCGGGTCCAAGCGTAACCACCCGTCCTAGCCAACTGGCTGCACTAGAACACTGGCGGGTCAAGTACCACCTGGTCCCAGGGCAACCGCCGCACTAGAACACTGGCGGGTCAAGTACCAACCCACATGTTCCCAGCAACTGCCGCACCAGAACAACCTGGCGTGGGTCAGCGTACCACCCGGCCCTAGCAACTGCTGCACCAGGAACACCGGCGGTCAGGTGTACCACTTCCGGGTCTTGTGCAGGATAAACCGCCGCATGCAACCACCCGGCGGGTCCCAGAGCAACCACCCAGTCCTTAGCAACCGCTGCACCAGAACACTGGCGGGTCAGCGTACCACCCGTCCTAGCAACTGCTGCACCTAGAACCACTGGCGGGTCCCAGTGTACCAACCTGTCCCAGCAACCGCTGCACCCAGAACACCTGGCGGGTCAGTGTACCACCTGGTCCCAACCGCCGCACCAGAACACTGGCGGGGTCTGTGTACCAACCCGTTCCCAGGCAACTGCTGCACCTCCAGAACAACCTGGAAGTGGGTCAGTGGTACCACCCGTCCTAGCAACTGCTGCAATAGAACACTTCGGCGGTCAGTACCACCTGGGTCCCAGCGCAACTGGGCTGCACCTAGAACCCATCGGCGGGTCCCAGTGTACCAACCTGTTACAACCGCTGCACCAGAACACTGGCGGGTCAGTGTAACCACCCGTCCCAGGCAACCGGGCCGCACCAGAACACTGGCGGGTCAGGAGTACCACCCTGTCCTAGCAACCGCTGCAACCAGAACACTTGGCAGATTCAGGTGTAACCACCTGGTCTCAGGGCAACCGCCGCACTCAGAACACTGGCGGGTCAGTGTACCACCCTGTCCCTAGCACCCGGCTGCAACCAGAACACTGGCGGTCAGTGTACCACCGGTCCTAAGCAACTGGCCGGCACCAGAACACTGGCGGGTCAGAGTACCACCTCGGTCCCAGCCAACCGCCGCACCAGAACACTGGCGGTCCAGTGTACCACCAGTTCAAGCAACTGCTGCAATTAGAACACCGGTAACAGTGTAACCACCTGGGTCCCAGGGCAAATCAGCCGCACTAGAACACTGGCGGGTCAGTGTACCACCCTGTCCCAGCAACTGCCGCATAGAACAACTGGCGGGTCAGTACCACCCGTCCTAGCAACTGCCGCACCAGAACACTGGCGGGTCAGTGTACCACCCGTCCCAGGCAAACTGCCGCACCAGGAACACCGGCGGGTTCAGTGTACCACCTGTCCCAAGCCAACTGCTGCACCACACCGGCGTGTCAAGTACCACCTGGTCCCAGGGCAACTGCTGCACTAGGAACACCGGCGGGTCAGTGCCACCCACCCGTCCCAGCAACTGCTGCACTCAGAACCACTGGCGGGTCAAGTGTACCACCTGGTCCCAGGGCAACCGCCGCACTAGAACACTGGCGGGTCAGTGTACCACCTGTCCTAGCCAACCTGCTGCACTAGAACACCGGCGGGTCAAGCGTATCACCCGTCTTAGCAACTGCTGCACAAGAACACCGGCGGGTCAGGAGTAAACTACCCGGTCTTAGCAACTGCCGCACCAGAACACTGGCGGGTCAGTGCCGTACCACCCGTCCCAGCAACTGCCGCACCAGAACAACTGGCGGGGTCAGTACCACCTGTCCTAGCAACTGCTGCATTGCACTGGCGGGTCAGTGTACCACCTGTCCTACCAACCGCGTAATTCAGAACACTGGCCCGGGTCAGTTTACCAACCCGTCCTAAGCAACCGCTGCACCAGAACACTGGCGGGCTGAGGTACCACCTGGTCCTAGCAACTGCTGCACCAGAACACTGGCAGGTCAGTGCACCACCTTGTCCCAGCAACTGCCGCCGCATGAAAACTGGCGGTCAAGTACCACCTGGTCCTAGCAACTACTGCACTGCGCAACACTAGCGGGTCAGTGCGTACCACCGTCCTAGCAACCGCTGCACCAGAACACTTGGCGGATCGTATACCACCTGTCCTAGCAACTGCTGCACCAGAACACTGGCAGGTCAGCGTACCACTCTTGTCCCAGCGCAACTGCTGCACTAGAACACTGGCGGGTCAGTACCACCTGTCCTAGCAACTGCCGCACTCAGAACACTGGCGTGGGTCATGTACCACCTGTCCCAGCAACCGCTGCAATTGTACCGCGGGTCAGTGTGCCACCTGTCCTAACAACAACTGCCGCAACAGAACACTGGCGGGTCAGTACCACCGTCCAGCAACTGCTGCACTAGAACACTGGCGGGTCAGTGTACCACCGTCCGTAAGCAACCGCTGCACCAGGAACACTGGCGGGTCAGTGTACCACCGTCCTGAGCAACCGCTGCACCAGAACACTGGCGGGTCAGAGTACCACCCGTCCCAGCAACTGCCGCACCAGAACACTGGCAGATCGCGTACCACCTGTCCTAGCAACTGCCGCCAAAAAATTACAGAACACTAGCGGGTCAGTGTACCACCTGTACTAGCAACTGCTGCACCAGAACACTGGCGGGTCATGTACCACCCCGTCCCAGCAACCGCTGCACTAGAACACTTATGGTCAGAGTACCACCCGTCCCAGCAACTGCCGCACCAGAACACTGGCGGGTCAGTGTACCACCTGTCCCAGCAACTGCTGCACTAGAACACCGGGCGGGTCAGTGTACCACCCGTCCCAGCAACTGCCGCACTAGAACACCGCGGGTCAGTGTACCACCCATCTCAGCAACTGCCATCTGGTGAACACTGGCGATCAGTACACGGTCCCAGCAACTGCCGCACCAGGAACACTGGCGGTCAGTGTACCACCCGGTCCCATCAATCACGTACCAGAACACTGTGGCGCAACGTCGGAAAAAACACCCGTCCGGCGTCCGCCGCACAACACTGGCGGCCAGTGCATCACCCATCCAGCACCCGCCAACACCAGAACACCGGTGGTCAGCGTACCACCTGTCCGTGAAGTAACTGCTGCACTAGAACACTGGCGGGTCAGTACCACCTGTCCTAGCAACTGCTACCTAGAACACTGGCGGGTCAGTGCACCAATTCTGTCCTAGCAACTGCCGCACCAGAACACCGGCGGTCAGTGTACCACCCGTCCTAGCAACTGCTGCACCAGAACACTGGCGGTCAGTGTACAACCCAACCAGCAACTGCTGCACTAGAACACTGGCAATAAAGTACCACTCCCGTCCTAGCAACGCTGCACTAAAACACCGCGGGTCAGCGTACCACCCGTTGTCCCAGCAACCGCCGCACTAGAACACTGGCGGGTCAGTGTACCACCTGTCCCAGCAACTGCCGTACCAGAACACTGTCGGGTCAGTGTACCACCTCGTCCTAGCAACCGCCGCACCAGAACACCGGCGGGTCAGGCGTACCACCTGTCCCAAAGCAACTGCTGCACTTAGAACACTGGTGGGTCAGCGTACCACCTGTCCTAGCAACTGCTGCACTAGAACACTGGCGGGTCAGTGTACCACATGTCCTAGCAACGCTGCAATTCAGGAACACTGGCGGGTCAGCGTACCACCCGTCCTAGCAACTGCTGCATCTGTGAACACCGGCGGGGTCAGTACCACCTGGTCTTAGCAACTGCTGCACAAGAACACCGGCGGGTCAGAGTACGACCCGGTCTTAAAGGCACCGCCGCACTAGAACACCGCGGGTCAGGCGGTACCACCCGTCCTAGCAACTGCTGCACCAGAACACTGGCGGTCAGTGTACAATCCCGTCCTAAAGCAAATCGCTGCACTAGAACACCGGCGGTCAGCACCACCCGTCCTGTAGCAACCGCTGCACTAAAACACTGGCGGGTCAGTGTACCCACCTGTCCTAGCAACTGCTGCACTAGAACAGACGCTATGGGTCAGTACCACCCGTCCCAAAGCAACCGCCGCACCAGAACACTGCCGGGTCAGTACCACCTGTCCTAGCAACTGCTGCACGATAAACACTGGCGGGTCAGTGCGTACCACCGGTCCTAGCAACTGCCGCACTCCAGAACACTGGCGGGTCAGTGTACCACCCGTCCTAGCAACTGCCGCACCAGAACACCGGCGGTCAGTGTACCACATGTCCCAGCAACTGCTGCACTGAGAACACTGGAGGGTCAGTGTACCACCTGTCCCAGCAACCGCTGCACTAGAACACCGGCGGGTCAGTGTACCACCTGGTCTTAGCAAATCCGCTGCACAAGAACACCGGCGGTCAGAGTACCACCTGTCTTAGCAACCGCCGCACTAGAACACTGGCGGTCGTGTACCACCCGTCCCAGCGCAACCGCCGCACCAGAACACTGGCGGGTCAATGTACCACCTGGGTCCCAGCAACCGCCGCACAAGAACACCGAGGTCAGCTTACCACCCGTCCCAGCAACTGGCTGCACCAGAACACTGGCGGGTCAGTGCACCACCTGTCCCAGCAACTGTTGCACCAGAACACTGCAGGTCAGTGCACCACCTGTCCCAGCAACTGCCGCACTAGAACCCTGGCGGGTCCCAGTGTACAATCTGGCCCTAGCGCCACCACGGCACCAGAACAACCTAGCGGGTCAGTGTACCATTCCCTGTCCCTAGCAAATCGGGCTGCACCCTAGCATCTGGATCAGCATACCACCCGTCCTAGCAACTGCTGCACCAGAACACCTGGGCAGGTCCAGTACCCACCCGTCCCAGCAATCGGGTCCACTAGAACAACCTGCAGGTCAGTACCACCCTGTCCTAGCAACGCTGCACCAGAACACCGGCGGGTCAGCGTACCACCCTGTCCCAGCAACCGGCTGCCACCCTGGCACTGGCAGGTCAGTGCCCACCACCCATCCAGCAACTGCCGTAATTCAGGAACTGGCGGGTCAGTGTACCACCCGTCCGGCAACCTAACCGGGCACCAGAACACTAGCGGGTCAGTGTACCACCCGTCCTAGCAACTGCTGCACTAGAACACTGGTGGATCAGCAATACACCTGTCTAGCCCAACTGCTGCACCAGAACACCGGCAGGTCAGCGTACCACCTTGTCCTATAACTGCTGCACTAGAACACCGCCGGTTATGTACACTGGCGGGAAGCACCCGCCGTGGCACCAGAACACCGGCGGGGTCAGTGTACCCACCTGCCTAGCAATTCCGCTGCACTAGAACACTGGCGGGCTGGCGGGTACCACCTGTCCCAACAACTGCCGCAACCAGAACACTGGCGGGTCAGTGTACCACCCGTCCAGCAACCTGCCGCACCAGGAACATCCCGGCCCGGGTCCAGTGGTACCACCTGTCCACAACTGCCGCAACCAGAACACTGGCGGGTCAGCCGTACCACCCGTCCTAGCACCGCGGCACCAGAAACTCTGGCGGGTCCCAGAAGTACCACCTGTCTACACCCTGCTGCCCACCCAGAACACCGGCAGGAGATCAGCGGTACCACCCGTCCCAGCAAACTGCCGCACCAGGAACACTGGCGGGTCAGTGTACCACCCGTCCCAGCAACGCCGCACTAGAACACCGGTGGGTCGGTACCACCCGTCCAGCAACCGCCGCACCAGAACACTGGCGGGTCAGAGCACCACCGTCCCAGCAACGCCGCACCAGAACACTGGCGGGTCAGTGTACCACCCGTCCTAGCAACTGCCGCACCAGAACACTGGCGGGTCAGTGTACAACCTGTCTGTTGGATTCCATTGCAACTCAGAACACTGGCGGCCAGTACCTTCCACCCAATCCCCAGCAACTGGGGCTACATCCCAGGAACACTGCGGATCAGTGTGGAATGTCACCCAGCAACCTGGCTGCACTAGAAACACTGGCGGGTCAGTACCACCTGTCCCACCAACTGCTGCACAGAACTGGCGGGTCAGTACCACCCGTCCTAGCAACCTGGGCCGTACCAGGAACAACTGCCGGGTCAGTGTACCACCCGTCCCAGCAACTGCCGCACCAGAACACTGGCGGGTCAGGTGGTACCACCCGTCCCAGGCAACTGCCGCACTGAACATCGGCGGTCAGTGTACCACCCGTCCTAGCAACCGCATCCAGAACACTGGCGGGGTCAGTGTACCACCCGTCCCAGCAACTGCTGCACTAGAACCCACCTGCGGGCCGCGTACCACCTGGTCCTAGCAACTGGCCCGCACTGTGAACACCGCGGTCAGTACAACCTGTCCTAGCAACTCTGCACTAGGGAACACTGGCGGGTCAGTGTACCACCTGTCCTAGCAACCTGCTGCACCACACTGGCGGGTCAGTGTACCACGTCCCAGCAAACCGCCTGCACCCAGAACACTGGCGGGTCCAGTGTACCACCTGTCCTAGCAACTGCCGTACTCCAAGACACCGTCCGTCCCAGTGTACCACCTGTCAGCAACTGCGTACCAGAACACGGCGGGTCAGTGTACCACCCGTCCCAGCAACTGGGCCTGCACTAGAACACCTGTGGGTCCAGTGGCACCACCCGTCCAGCAACTGCTGCACCAGAACACTGGCGGGTCCCAGTACATACCGTTCCCAGCCCAACTGCTGCACCAGAACACTGGCGGGTCAGTGTACCACGGTTCCGCGTAGCAACTGGCCGCACCAGAACAACCGGCCGGCCGCGGTGCACCACCCTGTCTTAGCATGCTGCACCTTCCAGAACACTGGCGGGCCAGTGAACACCTGTCCTAGCCCAACTGCTGCACCAGAACACCGGCGGGCCAGTAACCAAGTCCTAGCAACTGCCGCACTAGAACACTGGCGGGCCTGTACCACCTTGCCCAGCAACTGCCGCACCACACCGGCGGGTGGGTCAGCGTACCACCTGGGTCCCAGCAACCGCCGCACCAAGAACACTGGCGGGTCAGTGTACCACCCGTCCTAGCAACTGCTGCACAGTAACACCGGCGGGTCAGTACCACCCGCCTAGCAACCCGCTGCACTTCAACACCGGCGGGTCAGCCGTACCACCCTGTCCCAGCAACTGCCGCACTAGAACACTGGCGGGTCAGTGTACCACCCGTCCAGCAACCGCTGCACCCAGAACACTGGCGGGTCAGCCACCTGCGTCCTAGCAACGCTGCACCAGAACACTGGCGGGTCAGTGTACCACCCGTCCTAGCAACTGCCGCAACTAGCACCGGCGGGGTCAGTGTACCACTGTCCTTAGCAACTGCTGCACAAGAACACCGGCGGGTCAGTGTGCCACCTGCCCAGCAACTGCTGCACCAGAACACTGGCGGGTCAGTACCACCTTGTCCAGCAACTGCCGCACCAGAACACTGGCGGGTCAATGTACCACCCTTGTCCCAGCAACTGCCGCACAAGAACACTGGCGGGGTCAGTACCACCCGTCCTAGCAACCGCCTGCATCCAGGAACACTGGCGGGTCAGTACCACCTGTCCCTCTAGCACTGGTTGCACCTTAGAACCACTGGCAGGTCAGTGTACCACCCGTCCTAGCAACTGCCGCAACCAGAAAACTGGCGGTGTCCAGGCCCGTAACCACCCGTCCTAGGGCCAACCTGCCGCAACCTAGAACACCTGGCGGGTCAGTGCACCACCCGTCCCAGCAACTGGCCGCACTGGGAACACCGGCGGGCACCAGTCCTACCACCCTACCAGCATCGGGCTGCACCAGAACAACCGGCAGGTCAGTGTACCACCCGTCCTAGCAAACTGCCTCCACCGGGAACACTGGCAGGTCCAGTGTTAACCAATTCGGGTCCCAGCCAACCCTGCTCCGCACCAGGAACACCTGGCCGGGTCCAGAATGCCACCCAGGTCTGCCCAGCAAATCGCTGCCACCCTAGAACCGTGGAGAATCAGGCGTACCATCCGTCCTAGCAGGCTGCCTGCAACTAGAACACCTGGACCGGGTCCAGTGTACCACCTGGTCCAAGCGCCAACCCTGCCTGCACCAGAACACTGGCGGGTCAGTACCACCCGTCCTTAGCAACTGCTGCACCAGAACACTTCAGGGTCCAGTGTCCCAACTCTGTCCCAGCAACTGGCCGGGAACTAGAACAACTGGCGGGTCCAGTGTACCACCTGTCCTATCAACCGCCGCACCAGAAGACTGGCGGGTCAGTGTACCACCCGTCCTAGAACTGCTGCATTGGAACACTGGCGGGTCAGTGTACCACCCGGTCCTAGGAACCTGCCTGCCACCAGGAACACTGGCGGGATGTCCAGCCGTACCACCTGTCCCAGCCAACTGCTGCACCAGAACACTGGCGGGTCAGTGTACCACCCTTGTTCCTTAGCAACTGGCTGCTCCTAGAACACTGGCGGGTCAGTGTACCCTCCCAGCAATTGCTGCACCAGAACACTGGTGGGTCCATGTACCAACCCGTCCTTAGCAACCGGCTGGCACTAGAACACCGGCGGATGGAGGTACCACCTCCGTCCCAGCAACCTGCCACCAGAACACTGGCGGGTCAGTGTACCACCCGTCCTAAGTTAACCGGGCTGCACCAGGAACACGGGCGACAGTACCACCCGTCCCAGCAACTGCTGCACCAGAACGGCTGGCGGCCTCCAGTGTACCACCTGGTCCTAGCCAAAACCGCCGCACCAGAACACTCTTGCGGGTCCACCCGTACCAACCCGTCCTCGCAACTGGCCGGGGGTCCAGAACCACCCTGGGCGCCAGAGCAATCGGGCCAGGTCCCAGCCCCAACTGCCTGCACCAGAACACTGGGCGGGACAGTGTACCACCCGTCCCAGCAACTGCCGCATTCAGAACATCTGGCGGGTTCAGTGTATCCACCCGTCCCTAGCAAATCTGCCTGCACCAGGAACACCTGGCAGATCAGTGTACCACCCCTGTCCTAGCAATCCTGCTGCCACCCAGAACACCTGGCGGGTCAGTGTACCACCCGTCCCAGCAACCTGCCTGCACCTAGAACAATGGGCAAGGATCAGTGTACCACCCGTCCCTAGCAAGCCTGCCGCACTAGAACACCTGGCGGGCCAGTGTGTACCAATCCCGTCCCAAGCAACTACTTGCACCTAGAACCTAATTGGCGGTCAGTGTACCACCTGTCCCAGCAACTGGCTGCACCCAGAACACTTGGTGGGTCAGTGTACCTCCCTGGTCCTAGCAACTGCCTGCAATCCAGAACACCTGGCGGATTGAGTGTACCACCCTGGGTCCCTAGCAACTCGCCGCACCTAGAACACTGGCGGGTCAGTGTACCACTTCGTCCCTAGCAACTGCTGCACTAGAACACTGGCAGGTCAGTACCACCCGTTCCAGCCAACCTGCTGCACTAGAACCACTGGTGGTCAGTGTACCAACCCGTCCTAGGCCAACTGCTGTACCAGAACACTGGCGGGTGGTCAGTGTACCACCCGCTCCCAAGCAACCTGCCTGCACCAGAACACGGCAGGTCAGGTGTAACCACCTGGTCCTAGGCAACTGCTGCACTGGAACACCGGCGTCAGCGTACCACCCGTCCCTTAGCAACTGCCTGCACCAGGAACACTGGCGGGGTCAGTGTACCACCCGTCCCTAGCAACTGCCTGCAGAACCACTGGCGGGTCAAGTGTAACACCTGGTCCCAGGGCAACTGCTGCACTGGAACACCGGCGGGTCAGCGTACCACCCGGGTCCTTAGCAACCGGCTGCACCAGAACACTGCGCCGCGTACCACCTGTCCTAAGCAACTGGCTGGGCAAAGAACACTGGCGGGTCAGTACCACCCTGGTCCCTAGCAACCGCTGCACCAGAACACTGGCGGGTGGGTCAGTACCACCTGTCCCAGCCAAGCCAAACCGCCGGGCACCAGAACACTGGCCCCGGGTCAGTGTACCAACCTGGTCCCAGCAACCGCCGCACTCCAGAATGGGCAGGTCAGTGGCACCACCCGGGTCCTAGCAACTGCTGCACCAGAACCACTGGCGGATGAGCCGTCCAACCCGTCCCAGCCAACCGCCGCACCAGGAACACTGGCGGTCAAGGAGTACCACCCGTCCCAGCAACCGCCGCACCAGAAACACCGGCAGATCAGTACCACCTGTCCCAGCAACTGCTGCACTAGGACACCGGCGGTCAGTACCACCCGTCCTAGCAACTGCTGCACCAGAACAATTTGCGGGTCAGTACCACCCGTCCTAGCAACCGCTGCACCAGGAACACTGGCGGGTCAGAGTACCACCCGTCCCAGCAAACTGCCGCACCAGAACACTGGCGGGTCAGTGTACCACCCGTCCCAGCAACCGCCGCACTCAGAACACTGGCGGGCCGCGAAGCACCCGTCCCAGCAACTGCCGTACTAGAACACTGGCGGGCTCAGTACCACCCGTCCCAGCAACTGGCCGCACCAGAACACTGGCGGGTCAGCGTACCAACTGTCCCAGCAACCGCCGCACCAGGAACACCGGGGCGGCGCCAGCGTCCCGACCGCCCACCAACCGCCGGGTACCAGGAACACCGGTGGGTCAGCGTACCACCTGTCCCAGCACCTGCCGCACCAGAACACTGGCGGGTCAGTGTACCACCTGTCCCAGCAACCGCCGCACCCAGAACACCGGCGGGTCAGAGTACCACCTGTCCCAGCAACCGCCATACCAGAACACCGGCGGGTCAGTGAACCACCCGTCCTAGCAACCGCCGCACCAGAACACTGGCGGGTCAGCGTACCACCCGTCCCAGCAACTGCCGCACCAGAACACCGAATGGGCGGTACCACCTGGTCCCAGCAACTGCCGCACCTGGGAACAACAGGGTCAGTGTACCACTCTTGCTCCCAGCAACTGCCGCACTAGAACACTGGCGGGTCAGTGTACCACTCCGTCCCAGCAACTGGCCGCACCAGAAACACTGGCGGGTCAGTGTACCACCCGTCCCAGCAACTGCACCAGAACACCGGCGGGTCAGTGTACCACCTTCCTAGCAACCGCTGCACTGGTGAACACCGGGCAGGTCAGCAAAAATACCACCTGGTCCCAGCAACTGCCGCACCAGGAACACTGGCGGTCAGTGTACCACGTCCTAGCAACTGCTGCACCAGAACACTGGCGGGTCAGTACCACTCTGTACTAGCAACTGCCGCACCAGGAACACTGGCGGGCCAAAGTACCACCCGTCCTAGCAACTGCTGCACCAGAACACTGGCGGGTCAGGCGTACCACCCGTCCCAGCAACCGCCGCACCAGAACACCGGCGGGTCAGTGTACCACCCGTCCCAGCAACTGCCGCACCAGAACACTGGCGGGTCAGTGTACCTTTCACCCTCCCCAGCAACTGCTGCACCAGAACACCGGGCGGGTCAGTACCACCCAGTCCCAGCAACTGCTGCACCAGAAAACTGCCGGGGGCACTGCACCACCCGGTCCCAGCAACTGCCGCACTGTAGAACACTGGCGGGTCAGTATACCCTGTCCCAGCAACCGCCGCACCAGAACACTGGCAGATCAGCGTACCACTCCGTCCCAGCAACCGCCGCACCAGAACAGTGGCGGTCAGTGTACCACCCGTCCCAGCAACTGGGCCGCACCAGAACACTGGCGGCCAGTGTACCACCTGGTCCTAGCAACCGCCGCACCAGAACACTGGCGGAGTCAAAGCGTACCACCCGTCCCAGCAACTGCCGCACCAGAACACTGGCGGTCAGCGTACCACCCGTCCGCCAACCGCCGCACCAGAACACTGGCGGTCAGTATACCCACGGTCCTAGCAACTGCAGCACCAGAACACCGGCGGGTCAGTGTACCACCTTGGTCCTAGCAACTGCTGCACTCTGAACACTGGCGGGTCAGTGTACCACCTGTCCTAGCAACTGCTGTACTAGAACACTGGTATTGTGCGTACCACCCGTCCTAGCAACTGCTTGCACTAGAACACTGGCGGTCAGTGTACCACCTGTATTACAACTGGCTGCACCAGAACACTGGCGGGTCAGTACCACCCGTCCCAGCTACCGCCGCACCAGAACACTGGCGGGCCAGTGTACCACTCTGTCCCAGCAACCGCTGCACCAGAACACTGGCGGGTCAGTGTACCACCCGTCCCAGCAACTGCCGCACCGGAACACTGGCGGGTCAGTGTACCACCCGTCCTAGCAACCGCCGCACCAGAACACTGGCGGGTCAGTACCACCTGTCCCAGCAACCGCCGCACTGTCAGAACACTGGCGGGTCAGTGTACCACCCGTCCTAGCAACTGCCACCATAACACCGGCGGGTCAGTGTACCACCCGTCCCAGCAACCGCTGCACCAGAACACCGCGGGTCAGTGTACCACCCGTCCCAGCAACTGCTGCACCAGGAACACCGGGCGGCCAGTGTACCACCTGTCCTAGCAACTGCCGCACTAGAACACTGGCGGTCAGTGTACCACCCGTCCTAGCAACCGCTGCACCAGAACACTGGCGGGTCAGTGTACCACCGTCCTAGCAACCGCTGCACTGGAACACCGTCGGGTCAGTGTACCACCCTGTCTTAGCAACTGCTGCACTAGAACACCAGCGGTCAGAGTACCACCCGTCTTAGCAACCGCTGCACTAGAACACTGGCGGTCAGTACCACCCGTCCTAGCAACTGCTGCAAAAGAACACTGGCCGGTCAGTGTACCACTTGTCCTAGCAACTGCTGCACTAGAACACTGGCGGGTCAGTGTACCACCCGTCCCAGCAACTGCCGCACTAGAACACTGGCGGGTCAGTGTACCACCCGTCCTAGCAACTGCCGCCCCAGGAACACTGGCAGGTCAGTGCACCACATGTCCCAGCAACTGCTGCATCAGGAACACCGCGGGTCAGTACCACCCGTCCTCTGCACCTTACCGCACTAGAACACTGGCGGGTCAGTGCGTACCACCCGTCCCAGCAACCGCTGCACTAGGAACACTGGCGGGTCAGTACCACCTGTCCCAGCAACTGCCGTATCAGGAACACTGGGCAGGCGGCTTGGAAAACACCGTCCTGCAGCAACCGCAATTGGTGAACACCGGGCAGGTCGTACCACCTGTCCTAGCAATTGCCGCACTGGGAACACTGGCGGTCAGTGTACCACTCTTGTCCCAGCAACCGCTGCACTAGAACACTGGCAGGTCAGTGTACCACCTGTAATAGCAACCGCTGCACCAGAACACTGGCAGGTCAGTGTACCACCTGTCCCAGCAACTGCTGCACCAGAACACTGGCAGGTCAGTGTACCACCCGTCCTAGCAACTGCCGCACCAGGAACACTGGCGGGACAGTACCACCTGTCCTAGCAACTGCTGCACCAGAAGATCAAGGGGTCAGGTGTACCACTCTGTCCTAGCAACTGCTGCACCAGGAACACTGGCGGGAAGAAAAGTGTACCACCTGTCCTAGCAACTGCTGCACTAGAACACTGGCGGGCCAGTGTACCACCCGTCCCAGCAAACTGCTGCTCTAGAACACTGGCGGGTCAGTGTACCACCTGGTCCTGTAGCAAATTGCCACACTATAACACTGGCGGGTCAGAGTAACGCCACCTGTCCCAGCAACTGCTGCACCAGAACACTGGGCAGACTCAAAGGTACCACCCGTCCCAGCAACTGCTGGGCACCAGGAACACTGGCGGGTCAGTGTATCACCTGTCCCAGCGCAACTGCACCAGAACACTGGCGGGTCAGTGTGTATCACCTGTCCCAGCAACTGCCGCACTAGAACACTGGCGGGTCAGTGGCCACCCGTCCTAGCAACTGCCGCACCAGAACACTGGCAGGGTCAGTGTACCACCGTCCAGCAACCGCTGCACCAGAACACTGGCGGGTCAGTACCACTTGTCTTAGCAACTGCCGCACTCGGAGCACTGGCAGGTCAGTGTACCACCCGTCCCAGCAACTGCCGCACCAGGATACCGGCGTCAGTACCACCCGTCCCAGCAACCGCCGTACTCAGAACACTGGTGGGCCGCACCACCCGTCCTAGCACCTGCTGCACCAGAACACTGGCGGGTCAGTGTGTACCACCCGTCCCAGCAACTGCCGCACTACAGAACACCGGCGGGTCAGTAAATCACTCTGGTCCTAGCAACTGCTGCATCAGAACACAGGCGTGGCCAGTGTACCACCTGTCCACAAATCAAGGCAAGTACCAGAACACTGACGGGTCAGTGTACCACCCGTCCCAGCAATCCGCTGCACTACAGAACACTGGCGGGTCAGTACCACCTGTCCTAGCAACTGCTGCATTAGAACACTGGCGGGTCAGTGTACCACCCGTCCCAGCAACCGCTGCACTAGAACAATGGCAGATCAGTGTACCACCCGTCCCAGCAGCCGCTGCACTAGACCACTGGCGGGTCAGTACCACCTGGTCCGGCAACTGCTGCACCAGAATCCCTGGCGCAGTCGCGTACCACCTGTCCTAGCAACTGCCCACTAGAACACTTGCGGTCAGCGTACCTCTTGGTCCCAGCAACCGCTAAACCAGAACACTGGCGGGTCAGTGTACCACCTGTCCCAGCAACTGCTGCACCAGAACACTGGCGGGTCAGTGTACCACCTGTCCTAGGAACTGCTGCAACGGGAACACTGGCGGGTCAGTGCACCACCCGTCCCAGCAACCGCCGCACTCAGAACACCGCGGTCTGTGTACCACCTGTCCCAGCAACCGCTGCACCAGAACACTGGCGGTCAGGAGTACCACCTGTCCGTAGCAACTGCTGCACCAGAACGCTGGCGGTCAGTGTACCACTCTGTCCTAGCAACCGTTGCACCAGAACACTGGCGGGTCAGTGTACAAACTGTCCTAGCAACTACTGCACTCAGAACACTGGCGGGTCAGTGTACCTCCTGTCCCAGCAACTGCCGCACTAGAACACCACTGGCGGGTCAGTGTACCACTCTGTCCTAGCAACTGATGCACTAGAACACTGGCGGGTCAGTGTACTCTGGTCCCAGCAACTGCTGCACCAGAACACTGGCAGGTCAGCGTACCACCTGTCCTAGCAACTGCACTAGAACACTGGCGGGTCAGTGTACCACCTGCCCAGCAACTACCGCATTAGAACACCGGGCGGGTCAGAAAGTACCACCTGGTCCCAGCAACTGCTGTACTCAGAACACTATGGTCAGCGTACCACCTGTCCCAGCAACTGCCGCACCAGAACACTGGCGGGTCAGTGTACCACCCGTCCTAGCAACTGCCGTACCGTAGAACACTATGGGTCAGCAAAAATTGCACCGGTCCAGCAACTGCTGCACCAGAACACTGGCGGGTCAGTGTACCAATGGTTCTAGCAACTGCTGCACCAGAACACTGGCGGGTCAGTGTACCACCCAATCCTAGCAATCAAGCTGTACCAGAACACTGGCGGGTCAGTGTACAACCCGTCCAGCAACTGCCGCACTCAGAACACTGGCGGGTCAGTACCACCTGTCCTAGCAACCGCTGCACAAGAACACTGGCGGGTCAGTGTACCACATGTCCTAGCAACTGCACTAGAACACTGGCGGTCAGTGTACCACTCTGTCGTAGCAACTGCTGCACCAGAACACCAAGGGTCGTGCGTACCACCTGTCCCAGCAACTGCCGCACCAGAACACTGGTGGTCAGTGTACCCGTCCCAGCGCAACCGCTGCACCAGAACACCGGCGGGTTAGTACCACCCGTCCTAGCAACTGCTGCACCAGAACACCGGCGGTCAGTGTACCACCTCTCCCAGCAACTGCTGCACCAGAACACTGGCGGGTCAGTGTACCACCGTCCTAGCAACTGCTGCACCAGAACACTGGCGGCCAGTGTACCACCTGTCTCCAGCAACTGCCGCACTAGAACACTGACGGGTCAGGAGCACCACCTGTCCTAGCAACCGCTGCACTGGCGAACGACTGGCAGATCAGCAAAAACGTACCACCTGGTCCCAGCAACCGCCGCACCAGAACACTGGCGGGTCAGTGTACCACCTGTCCCAGCAATCGCTGCACCAGAACACCGGCGGGTCAGCACCACCTCGTCCCAGCAACCGCCGCACCAGAACACTGGCGGGTCAGAGTACCACCCGTCCCAGCAACTGCTTCACTAGAACACTGGCTGGTCAGTGTACCACCTGTCCTAGCAACTGCTACACTAGAACACTGGCAGGCTGTGTACCACCTGTCCTAGCAACCGCTGCACTAGAACACTGGCGGGTTAGTGTACCACCCGTCCCAGCAACTGCTGCACCAGAACACTGGCGGGTCAGTGTACCACCCGTCCCAGCAACCGCCGCACTAGAACACTGGCGGGTCAGTGTACCACCTGTCCCAGCAACTGGCCGCACTAGAACACCGGGCGGGTCAGTGTACCATCTGTCCCAGCAACCGCTGCACTAGAACACTGGCGGGTCAGTACCACTCTGTCCCAGCAACCGCTGCACCTAGAACACTGGCGGGTCAGTGTACCACCCGTCCTAGCAACCGCTGCATCACGGAACACTGGCGGGTCAGTGTACCACCCTGTCCCAGCAACTGCTGCACCAGAACACTGCGGCCAGTGTACCACCCTGTCCCAGCAACTGCCAGCACCAGAACACTGGCGGGTCAGCGTACCACCTGTCCCAGCAACTGCCGCACTATAACACTGGCGGTCAGTACCACCCGTCGCAGCAACTGCTGCACCAGAACACTGGCGGGTCAGCGTACCACCTGTCCTAGCAACCGCCGCACTGTGAACACCGGCGGGTCAGTGTACCACCTGTCTCAGCAAGCAACTGCTGCACTAGAACACTGGCGTGGCCGCGTACCACCTGTCCTAGCAAATGCTGCACTCAGAACACTGGCGAGTCAGTGTACCATGTCCTACCAACTGCTGCACCAGAACACTGGCGCGCCAGTGCACCACCTGGGTCCCAGCAACCGCTGCACTGGAACACCCGTCGGGTCAGCGTACCACCCGTCTTAGCAACTGCGCACCAGAACACCGGGCGGGTCAGCACCACCCGTCCTAGGCAACCGCCGCACCAGAACACTGGCGGTCAGTACCACCCGTCCAGCAACCGCCGCACCAGAACACCGGCGGGTCAGTACCACCTTGTCCCAGCAACCTGCTGCACTAGAACACGCGGGTCAGTGCCACCTGTCCCAGCAACTGCCGCACCAGAACACTGGCGGTCAGTGCACCACCTGTCCCAGCAACCTGGCCGTACCAGGAACACTGGCGGGTCAGTGTACCACCACCCTAGCAACTGCCTCACCAGAAACACCGGCGGTCAGTACCACCCGTCCTATCAACTGCCGCACCAGAACACTGGCGGGTCAGTGTACCACCCGTCCCAGCAACGCTGCACCAGAACACTGGCGTCAGCCGTACCACCCGTCCCAGTAACCTGCTGCACCAGGAACACCGGGCGGGTCAGTGGCACCCGTCCTAACAACTGCTCACAGAACACTGGCGGGTCAGTGTACCACCTGTCCCTAGCAACCGCTGGGCACTAGAACACTGGCGGGTCAGTGTACCACCTGTCCTAGCAACTGCTGCACCAGAACACTGGCAGTGGGGTCAGTGTACCACCTGTCCTAGCAACTGCCGCACCAGAACACCGGCGGCAAACGTACCACCCGTCCCAGCAACTGCTGCACTAGAACACTGGCGGGTCAGTGTACCACCCGTCCCTAGCACTGCGGCAATTCCCAGAACACTGGCAGATCAGTGTACACCCGTCCCAGCAACCCGCTGCACCAGAACACCGGCGGGTCAGTGTACCACGTCCCAGAAACCGCACTCCAGAACACTGGCAGGTCAGTGCACCACCTGTCCCTAGCAACTGCCGCACCAGAACACGGCGGGTCAGGTACACCCGTCCCAGCAACCGCCGCACTATAACACTGGCGGGTCAGGAAGCAACCTGCACCAGAACACCGGCGGCACCAGGGACAACTGGCGGGTCCAGTGGTACGCCCGTACACCCGCCCGCACTAGGAACACCGCAAACAGCGTACCAACCGGTCCTTAGCACTGGCCGCACCAGACACCGGCAGGTCATTGTACCACCTGTCCTAGCAACCGCTGCACAAGAACACTTGGGCGGGGTCACCACCCGTCCCAGCAACTGCCTACCAAGAACACCCGGTGGGTCAGTGTACCACCCGTCCCAGCAACCCTGCTTTCCACCAGAACACTGGCGGGTCAGTGTACCACCTGTCCCAGCAACGCCTGCACCAGAACACCGGCGGTCGCACCACCTGGTCCAGCAACGCCGCACCAGGAAACACTGGCAGGTCAGTTTACCACCTGTCCTAGCAACTGCTGCATTAGAACACCGGCGGGCCAGTACCACCCGTCCTAGCAACCGCGCACTAGAACACCTGCGGGTCAAGCGTACCACCTGTCCCAGCAACTGCCATGCACCAGAACACTGGCGGGTCAGTGTACCACCCGTCCCAGCAACTGCTGCATTAGAACAATCAGATCCAGTACCACCCGTCCCGAGCAACTGCTGCACAGAACACTGGGGCGGGTCAGTACCACCTGTCCAGCAACTGCTGCACTGAACATGGTCTGTACCACCCGTCCAGCAACCGCCGCACCAGAACACTGGGCGGGCCAGTACTCCGTCCCAGCAACCGCCGAACTCCCAGAACGGGCAAGGGTCAGCCGTACCACCCGTCCCAGCAACCGCCTGCACCAGAACACTGGCGGGTCAGTGTACCACCCGTCCTAGAACTGCCCGCACTGAACACCCGGCGGGCAGCCGTACCACCCGTCCCAGCAACCGCCTGCAATTCCAGAACACTGGCGGGCCCAGGTACCACCGTCCCAGCAACCGCACACCAGAACACTGGCGGGTCAGTGCACCACCCGTCCCATCAACTGCTGCACCAGAACAACTGCGGGGTCAGGTGTACCACCTGTCCCAGCAACTGCTGCACCTGCACTGGCAGGGTCAGTACCACCCTGTCCCAGCAACTGCCGCACAGAACACCGGCGGTCAGCCACCTGTCCCAGCCAACTGCCACCAGAACACTGGCGGGTCAGCGTACAATGTCCCAGCAACCGCTGCACTAGAACACTGGCGGTCAGCTGTACCACCCGTCCCAGCAACCGCTGCACTAGAACACTGGCAGGTCAGTGTACCACTTGTCCTAGCAACTGCTGCACTAGAACACTGGCGGGTCAGTACCAACCCGCCCTAGCAACTGGCCTGCATTAGAACACTGGCGGGTCAGTGTACCACCTGTCCTAGCAACCGCGTACTAGAACACTGGCGGGTCAGCCACCCACCCGTCCCAGCAACTGCTGCACCAGAACACTGGCGGGTCAGTGTACCACCTGTCCCAGCAACCGCTGCACCAGAACACTGGCGGTCAGTGTACCACCCGGTCCCAGCAACTGCCGCACTAGAACACTGGCGGGTCAGCGTACCACCCGTCCCAGCAACTGCCCGCACCAGAACACTGGCGGGTCAGTACCACCTGTCCCAGCAACTGCTGCACCAGTCACCGGCAGGTCAGTTGTACCACCTTGTCCCAGCAACCTGCCGCACCAGAACACTGGCGGGTCAGTGCACCACCCGTCCCAGCAACCGCCGCACCAGAACACTGGCGGGTCAGTACCACCCGTCCCCAGCAACTGCACCAGAACACTGGCGGTCAGTGTACCACCGTCCCAGCAAACCGCCGCACCAGAACACCGGGCGGGTCAGTGCACCACCCGTCCCAGAAACCGCGCACCAGAACACTGGCGGGTCAGTACCACCTGTCCTAGCAACCCGCTGCACCAGAACACTGCCGGGTCAGCACCACCCGTCCTAGCAACTGCTGACCAGGAACACCGGCGGGTCAGCCGTACCACCCTCCCAGCAACGCCGCACCAGAACACTGGCGGTCAGTGTACCACCCCGTCCCAGCAACTGCTGCACTAGAACACTGCGGGTCAGTACCACCCGTCCCAGCAATCGTTGGCACCAGAACACCGAGGGCCGCGTACCACCCGTCCTAGCAATCGCTTGCACTAAACACTGGCGGGTCAGTACCACCCGTCCCAGCAACTGCCTGCATAGAACACTGGCGGGTCAGTACACCGGTCCTAGCAACAAGCTGTAACAGAACACGGGCGGGTCAGCGTACCACCTGTCCTAGCAACTGCCGCACTAGAACACTGGCGTCAGTGTACCACCTGTCCCAGCAACTGGCCGCACCGAACACTGGCGGTCAGTACCACCCTTGTCCCAGCAACTGCTGCACTCCAGAACACGGCGGGTCAGTGTACCACCTGTCCCAGCAACTGCCGCACCCAGAACACCGGGCGGTAGTACCACCTGTCCTAAGCAAACCGCTGGGTACCAGAACACTGGCGGGTCAGTACCACCTGTCCCAGCACTGCTGGGGTACTGCACCTGGGTCAGTACCACCCGTCCAGCAACTGCTGCACTCAGGAACACCGCAAGGCCTGGCACCACCCGTCCCTAGAAAACTGCCGCACCAGGAACACTGGCGGGTCAGTGTACCAACTGTCCCAGCAACCTGCACCAGAACACCGGCGGGTCAGTGTACCACCTGTCCAGCAACTGCCACCAGAACACTGGCGGGTCAGTGCACCCACCGGTAGCAACTGGGCAGACCAGGAATGATTGCGGGTCAGTGTACCACCTGTCCCAGCAACCGCTGCACAGAACACTGGCGGGTCAGTGTACCACCCGTCCTAGCAACTGCTGCACCAGAACACCGGCGGTCAGTGTACCACCTGTCCCAGCAGCAACTGCTGCACTCAGAACACTGGCGGGCCGCGGAACCACCTGGTCAGCCAACCTGCCCTGCAACTACCAGGAACACTGGCGGGTCGGTACCACCCGTCCTAGCAACCGCTGTAACGAACACCGGCGGGTCAGCACCACCCGTCCTAGTATGGCTGGCACTCAGAACAACTGCTGAGTCACCGGTGTACCATGTCCCAGCAACTGCCGCACTAGAACACTGGCGGGTCAGTGTACCGACCCGTCCCTAGCAAGCAATCAAGCCGCACTGGAACACCGTCGGGTCAGGGTCAGTGTCCTTAGCAACTGCTGCACCAGAACACTGGCGGGTCAGTGTACCACCCGTCCCAGCAACTGCTGCACTTAGAACACGGTGGGTCAGTGTACCACCCGTCTAGCAACCGCCACCCAGGAACACTGCGGCCGGGTACCACTTCCTTGTCCCAGCAACTGCTACACCAGAACACCGGGAGGTCGTACCACCCTTCCCCAGCAACTGCCGTACCAGGAACACCTGGCAAGGGTCAGCGTACCACCCGTCCTAGCAACCGCTGCACCAGAACACTGGCGGGTCAGTGTACCACCCGTCCAGCAACTGCCGCACCAGAACACTGGCGGGTCAGGTACCACCTGTCCCAGCGCCACCGCTGGCACCAGAACACTGCCCGCTGCGTACCACCTGTCCCAGCAAATCCCGCGCCACCAGAACACCTGGCGGGTCAGTGCACCACCCGTCCCAGCAACCGCTGCACCTAGAACACTGGCGGCCAGTACCACCCGTCCCATAACCGCCGCATAGAACACTGGCGGGTCAGTGTACCACCCGTCCCAGCAACTGCGCACCAGAACACTGGCGGGTCAGTGTACCACCCGTCCTAGCAACCTGCGCACCATGGAACACTGGCGGGTCAAGTACCACCCGTCCTAGCAACTGCTGCACCTTAGAACACTGCGGGCTGTTCACCCGTCCCAGCAACGCCGCACCTAACACTGGCGGTCAGTGTACCACCTGTCCTAGCAACCGCTGCACAGAACACTGGCAATGTACCGGCGTCCCAGCAACCCTGCCGCACCTAGAACACCGCGGTCAGCGTACCACCCGTCCCAGCAACCGCCTGCACTGGAATCACCGGGCGGGTCAGTGTACCACCCGTCCCTTAGCAACTGCCGCACTAGAACACTGGCGGTCAGTGTACCAACCCTGTCCTAGCAACTGCTGCACTAGAACACTGGCGGGGTCAGTACCACCCGTCCCAGCAACCGCTTGCAGAACACTGGCGGGTCATGTACCACCTGTCCTAGCAACTGCTGCACCAGAACACTGGCGGGTCAGGTGTACCACCTTGTCCTAGCAACTGCCGCACCAGAACACTGGGCGGTCAGTGTACCACCCGTCCAGCAACCGCCGCACTAGAACACTGGCAGGTCAGTGTACCACTTGTCCCAGCAACTGCTGCACCAGAACACCGGCAGGGCGTACCACCCGTCCTGCAATTGCCGCACCAGAAACACCGGCGGGTCAGCGTACCACCTGTCCAGCAACCGCTGCACCAGAACACTGGCGGTCAGTGTACCACCTGTCCAGCAACTCCGCACCAGAACACTGGCAGTCAGTACCACCTGTCCTAGCAACCTTGCTGCACTCAGAACACCGGGCAGGTCAGTGTACCACCCGTCCCAGCAACCGCTGCACCAGAACACGGGCGGGCCAGTACACCTGTCCCAGCAACGCCGAACCATAACACTGGCAGGGTCAGTACCACCCGTCCCAGCACTGCGCACCAGAACACCGCGGGTCAGTGTACCACCTGTCCTAGCAACTGCTGCACTAGAACACTGGCAGGCCAATCCACGCACCAGAACACTGGCAACAGTGTACCACCCGTCCCAGCAACCGCTGCACTAGAACACTGGCGGGCTCAGTGTACCACCTGTCCCAGCAACTGCCGTAATTCAGAACACTGGCGATCAGTGCACCACCCGTCCTAGCAACCGCTGCAATTTGTAACCACTGGCGGGTCAGGTACCACCGGTCCCAGCAACCGGCCGTAATTAGTGAATACCGGCGGGTCAGTGTACCACGGTCGCAGCAATCAGCTGCACTGGAACACCGGCAGGTTGTGCGTACCACCGTCCCAGCAACCGCTGCACCAGAACACTGGCGGGTCAGTACCACCTGTCCCAGCAACTGGCCGCACTAGAACACCAGCGGGTCAGTGCACCACCTGTCCCAGCAACCGCTGCACCAGAACACCGGCAGGTCAGGCGTACTCACCCGTCCTGCAGCAATCCGCCGCACTAGAACACTGGCAGGTCAGCGCACCCGTCCCAGCAACCGCTGCACTAGAACACTGGCGGTCAGCATGCACCAACGGTCCCAGCAACTGGCTGCACTGAAGAACAACACTGCGGGCCAGTGTACCACCTGTCTCAGCAACTGCCGCACCAGAACACTGAAATGCGCACAATCTGGTCCCAGCAACTGCTGCACCAGAACACTGGCGGTCAGCAAACACCTGTCCCAGCAACTGCTGCACCAGAACACGAGCAATAGCGGTACCACCCGTCCCAGCAACCGCCGCACCAGAACACCGGCGGGGGTCAGTACCACCCGTCCCAGCAACCGCACCAGAACACTGGCGGGTCAGTGTACCACCTGTCCCAGCAACCAGCTGCACCAGAACACTGGCGTGACAGTACCACCCGTCCTAGCAACTCGCCACCAGAACACTGGCGGGGTCAGGCGTACCACCCGTCCCAGCAACTGGCTGCAGCACCAGGAACACTGGCAGGTCAGGCGTACCACCTGTCCCAGCAATCCGCTGCACTCCAGAACACCGGGCGGGTCAGCACCACCGCCGTCCCAGCAACTGCTGCACGAACACCGCGTACAGTACCACCTGTCCTAGCAACTGCCGCACTCAGAACACTGGGCGGTCAGTGCACCACCTGTCCAGCAACTGCCGCACTAAACACTGGCGGCTGTGCGTACCACCCGGTCCCAGCAACCGCACTAGAACACTGGCGGGGTCAGTGTACCACCCGTCCCAGCAACTGCCGTACTGGAAAATCTTGGGATTCGCCATTTTACGAATCAACAGTAAACC